>NC_048895.1:93470371-93676715 GCF_011077185.1 Oxyura jamaicensis | reverse complement strand
TTTTTTTTTTTTTTTTTTTTTTTTTTTTTTTTTTTTTTTGTTCTATGGGTGAGCTTCTATCTTATTTAATTTATATCTCACATCAAAAGAAGCTGATGTTTTTCTGGTGCAGAAAGTATTTCATTGATGGAAAGTCTGTATCTTTCTAAAAATCTGTTTACTGGATATTTGTTATACAAGTAATTAAAAGTGTAAAAGGAGAATAATAAAGCAGGCAAAATACAGCAGGTAAAAATATCACTCGAGAAGGAACTTTCTAGAACTGAAATGACTATGGGACAGGGAACAAAGAATGTAGTTGAAGGGAAAAAAATGAAGAAAGAAAAAAACACTGAGTGTCAGAAGATTAAGCAAACTATAAAGCATTTTTAGAAATGCCATAAGTATATTGGCTAACTTTTAATAACTGAGACTGTGCTTCTGCCTTTGGCTAAAAATTATTTAAGAACTACCAGACTACATATACCAAAGTACACTTCACCTTGAAGATTTTGATCTTTTGTTTGCCTGTGGTTTTGCTTTCAGTGCTTTCTGAGTCATATTGCTTTAAATAAACCAATAAACTTCAGTACTTTACAAGGGATAGAATGAAATGCAATAAAACTGCACAGTGCTGTGTTTCTGCATCCCAGTGCAGTGACTTGGTGCACAACAGTAGTGAGCTATTTTATACACCCTAGGTGTCTGTCTGCACCATGCTGAGGACTCCAGATGTCAATGTGAGGTCTGTCCCCCATGTGCCCAAAGACCAGCCGGCGTGGAAGAAGACTGGCCTGGCTGAACAGAGAGTTGTGGCTAGAGCTTAGGAAAAAAGAGAGGGTTTATGATCTTTGTAAAAGAGGGCAGGCCACTCAGAAGTATTATAAGGATGTTGTAAGGATGTGCAGGGACAAAATTAGAAAGGCCAAAGCTCATCTGAAGCTCAATCTGGCTACTGCTCTAGCCAGATAACAGAAAATGTTTTTATAAATACATTAACATGAAAAGGAGGACTAAGGAGAATCTTCATCCTTTACCGGATGCAGGGAGAAACTTAGTGATAAGAGATGAGGAAAAGGCTGAAGTGCTTAATGCCTTCTTTCCCTCAGTCTTTACTGCCAAGACTAGTTATCTGGATACCCAGTACCCTGAGCTGGTGAAGGGGTTAGGGAGCAGGATGTGGCCCTCACAATCCATGAGAAAATGGTTGGCAATCTACTACAGCACTTAGATGTACGCAGGTTGATGGGGCCGGATGGGATCCACCCGAGGGTACTGCAAGAACAGGCGGAAGAGCTGGCCATGCCACTTTCCATAATTTATCAGAAGTCCTGGCTATCAGGGGAGGTCCCAGTCGACTGGCGGCTAGTAAATGTGATGCTCATCTACAAGAAGGGCTGGAAGGTAGACCCGGGAAACTATAGGCCTGTTAGTTTGACTTCAGTGCCAGGGAAGCTCATGGAGCAGATTATCTTGAGTGTCATCATGCAGCACTTGCAGGGACACCAGTTGATCAGGCCCAGTCAGCATGGGTTTATGAAAGGCAGGTCCTGCTTGACTAACCTGATCTCCTTCTATGACAAAGTGACATGCTGGGTGGACGAGGGAAAGGCTGTGGATGTGGTCTACCTTGACTTCAGTAAGGCTTTTGACACTGTTTCCCACAGCATTCTCCTCGAGAAACTGGCTGCTCATGGCTTGGACTGGTGTACGCTTCGTTGGGTTAGAAACTGGCTGGGTAGCTTGGCCCAAAGAGTCATGGTGAACAGAGTTAAATACAGCTGGAGGCTGGTTACTAGTGGAGTCCCCCAGGGCTTGGTACTGGGGCCAGTCCTCTTTAACATCTTCATCAATTATCTGGATGAGGGGATCAAGAGCACCCTCAGCAAGTTTGCAGATGACACCAAGTTAGGTGCATGTGTTGATCTGCTCGATGGTAGGAAGGCTCTGCAGGAGGATCTGGATAGGCTGGACTGATGGGCTGAGGCCAACGGTATGAAGTTCAGCAAGGCCAAGTGCCGGGTCCTGCACCTGGGGCGCAACAACCCCAAGCAGCGCTACAGGCTGGGAGATGAGTGGTTAGAAAGCTGCCTGGCGGAGAAGGACCTGGGAGTATTGGTTGATAGTCAGCTGAATATGAGCCAGCAGTGTGCTCAGGTGGCCAAGAAGGCCAACAGCATCCTGGCTTGCATAAGAAACAGCGTGGCCAGCAGGTCCAGGGAAGTGATTGTCCCCCTGTACTTGGCTCTGGTGAGGCCGCATCTTGAGTACCGTGTTCAGTTTTGGGCCCCTCACTACAGGAAGGACATTGAGATGCTTGAGCGAGTCCAGAGAAGGGCAACAAAGCTGGTGAAGGGTCTGGAGAACAAGTCTTACGAGGAACAGCTGAAGGAGCTGGGATTGTTCAGCCTGGAAAAGAGAAGGCTCAGGGGCGACCTAATCACACTCTACAGGTACCTTAAAGGAGGCTGTAGTGAGGTGGGGGTTGGTCTATTTTCCCACATGCCTGGTGACAGGATGAAGGGGAATGGGCTAAAGTTGCACCAGGGAAGGTTTAGGCTGGATATCAGGAAGAACTTCTTTACTGAAAGTGTTGTTAGGCATTGGAATGGGCTTCCCAGGGAAGTGGTTGAGTCACCATACCTGGAGGTCTTTAAAAGACGTTTAGATGTAGATCTTAGGGATATGGTATAGTGGAGGACTTGTTAGTGTTAGGTCAGAGGTTGGACTCGGTGATCTTAGAGGTCTCTTCCAACCTAGATGATTCTGTGATTCTGTGAACTGCTTTGACTTTGTCTTTATGAACCCAGCATTCAGGATGTTTCAATGGCTTTCTTGTGCCATTTCACAAGAAGCTGTATAAACTCATTCCTCTTTCACCTGTCTTAGGCACTGAATAGAAGTTCTGGATTTGTTGTTATTCTTAGGAGAATTTTTAGAGTTTTATTTATAGAATATGTTTATTTATAGAATACATTTATTATTTATTTTGTTTCAATTACTCTGATGGTACAAAAAGCATTATCAGAGTCAGTACACTAAATCTCACACTGGTAGTGGTATAAAAGGGATGCCTAGAGAGTTTGCTAATTGATTTTACATTACACAGTCAGGATCTGGCCTACAAGTGTGTACATCTGGAAACATTTCACTTACAAGACTACTTACAAAAAAAGGTGGGGCAAATGAGGTGAGAATTAGAGGAACTCAGGAACATTGAACCATGAAGGAAGTCCTCGTTTATCAAGTTCACTTCATTCCTATCATGATCTTCATACCATACAATCCCATGAAGTCATCAGGCTGTATTTCAAAATGAATTAATTTCCCACATATTTCTCACTATATTTCCCACTATATTAATATTCCAGCCTAATATACTCATGGGCAGACAAATTACCTCTGTTCTTATGCAACCAGTGTCTTTTAGCTTAGACATCTCTACTCTGACACTGATATCTTAGACAAATTTACAGGCAGCACTCCTGCCCTTTCAAGTCTTAATTTGGTTAGGCTAATGAAACTGTTCTTAATCTTCTATTCCTTAAGCATGTATTTTTTGAAAGCTTCTTCTATACTTGTTCAGGTTTCCATTTTTTCTTGGTCATTGGTTGTGAAGGCTGCAAGGTTGCTAGCAGAGTTCATATGAGGATTCATCCTGTCTCTGAGACCACTGCTTTAATACTTCCTTTCCTACCTTTCCTAGTTATATTTTAAATAACTTGCTCTATGCCTCCTTCCAGGTACTGTCTGATGCTGGCACTGGGGCACACTATGATAAACTGTGACACTTAAGTAATTTGCCTTGGATATTCTTTGAAAACTGTCCCAATTCCTAGCAGGAATTGAATTAGAGCAGACACTTTACGCCTCGGACTGCTTGGGTGAAATCACCTGTGTCTGTACTAGTTAATGTAATCTGCTGTATGGCTAACAGGGCAAAATAGGCATTTATGATTAACTAATTGGTTCTAGTCCACTTCTGCACTTTGGTATGAAGTTCTCTCCTGTCAGTAAAGGAGGTCTACGTTGCTGAGGAGTGAATGTGTATGGGCTCTACTCCTCATTGTGAGATGGAAAATAATTTTCCTTATGCTTGAAAAGAAAAAAGCATGATATAATGCTAATGCAAGTCAACACTTTATTCATATGAAATATGAGTAAAGAGGCTAAAGCTTCTTGAAAAAGGAGGAGAAAACAAACAAACAAACAAACAAACAAACAAAAAAACAGTTTGGAGTTCCTCGCTCCAATTCCTTCACTGGGGGAAGAAACATAATCTGTACCTTTAGGGTCACCAGTGTCTGTAGAGAAAGCATAAGAAAAGACTGGAAAATAGAGACCCCTATGATAACTATACTATATTTATTATAGATTTCATCCAAAGCCCACTGCAGGCATTCTGGATCTTTCTTTTAGTGTTGGCACTTAAGTCCACTGAAGAATATGTTTATGTGGAAGATCTTATAACACATGCAAGGTCTTTTCTCAGTGAATTATTATCAAAAAAAAGATATATACATAGGAGGATATATAAAGATATGAGATATATACATGTTGTATTTGAAAATAACTGATCTCTTTGTTTTTCAAAAATGAATTAAACTCTGCCAAGAAAAAATAACATAATATAATACCTGTTTTGAAAGAGGTATTATTTTTCAAAAAATCAATAACTGGAAAAACTGAAATCTATTTTAATTACCTATTCAAAATGATCATTATTAGAAATGTATTGTTTTATTACTAGAAAATGATTTTATTTGTGTTGTTGTTTATATGTAAGATAATCACTTTTCAGTGAGTGTTTTGAATCTGTTATTGTTTTTGTTTGGTGTGCATAATAATGTAAATGGGAAAAAAATAAAATTCACCAAACTGCCTTCATTACTGGGAAAAAAATAAAAAATGGAAGTAGTTGTTGTTTTCTTTCACATAAATAAAGAATGTGTACTGCATACAACCTATTAATTCAATAGTAGCAATTTTTTTGCATTAATTCAGTTCAAGATTTTTTTTTTTTTTCACACATCTATATGTTATGTTGGCAGGTTGTTATAAAGATGGCCGATATTACGGAGAAGGAGCAATAATTAAAGACAACTGCAATTCCTGGTAATGTTTCAGAGAACAGCAAATTGAATTTAATTTAGTATATGTCATGAAACAGGAATTACATTAGTGAGCGTCCCTAAATTCATATTAAATGTAATCAAATCACAATGGTTGGAAGAGTAATTCTGTATTAAGATGTTATAGAATTAAGCTATAGCCAACATGGAAGAATAGCAAGAGGTTAATGGGTTTTCTAATCAAGACATAAAACCAAGACTATTAAAGTCTCCTCCCCACTGGCCTAGTTCTGTCCCTGTTGAATCTGCTGGCTCTGACATAAGTGGAAATGGTTTTGGTATAGACCTGGACATTGACCTCTGAATACAGAGAAAACCAATATCATTCAAATTTTGGGAAATATTTTTATAACGTTTTCCTCTGGCACAAGAGATGAACACTAAATTTATTCTGTAAGAGGAGAATATATAATTTATGTGGGAAAGGGATTAAATGTTTGAACATCCCATTCCCCACCTTGGGACATCTGCATGGAGCAGGCAGAATGCTCAGCTGCTGGCCCTGGCAATCAGCTGCCCTAGCCCTACCTGCTTTTCCTCTCCAAAAGCTGGCCCCATACCTCCAAGCCCAGGGCAGCCCAGTGGGATCCAGTGGCATCTACCTGCCTTGAACTTGTCCCAGGGTCTTTGGAGCAAAGTGTCTACAGCCATGTAGCTCCTTAATGGTTCTCCAAAGTTAGAAACAAACTCTTTCTCTCTCTCTCTCTCTTTTTTTTTTTTTTTTTTTTGGGTGGCTTGGCCTTACAAAGATGGAAGCAATTTTTTTCAAAGATGATGTTTTCCACAAGCTGTAAGCCTTCCCACCTCATTCCAATTAGGATTCATTAGGTACTGAAGTGACACTGAGTAAAATTGTGTTTTCGTAATTACCGTGACATTTATAATTTAGGTTTCCCCCCTCCCTTCTGCTGTAAAAGTGCATATATTTCCTTTGATAATTTATTTTCTGCTCAGTGATATTCTTGCCCTTTCAGCAAATGCTTCCAAAGTAACTGGAAATGTTCAAATGAAGTATGTCTTGTTCGCCCAGACTTGATTCAGAACATCAATTCTGGAGATTATGGGTGAGAATACTTTTATTTTAAGGTTTTGTTGTAATCTACTTTATTGCTTATAGTATGTAAGTGCAAATTACGTGTTATGTGCTCCTCTCTGTCTTCTCCTTCCACAATTACATCCCATGAATGTGATAGTAAATGTAGTAAATATGCATCTGTAAAACCTTTCTAAATCTCTGGCACATTATAGAATTTTAAGTGGAAAGATACTAGAAGTCTCATGCTAGTAAGAGCTAATATTGTAAACACCTATCTAAGACACTCTCCAAAATTTGTATGATTTTATTTATTTATTTTTTTCCTCACAAAATGATCTTTAGATCATCTTCCCTTATTCTTCAATGATTAGGATATATAAATATATATATATTTTTTGTACCTGCCCTCAAGAATATAATTCTACATGCCAGGACTCTAGGTAGTGTTGTAAGAGGAGAGAATGGGCCAGATAAGGACCAAGATATCAGAACTTTGTGAGGTTCAGTGTTTTTCTTGTTATCAGTTCTTGTTCCCCGCCGTGCAGTAGTGCAGAAGGACACCCTGGTATCAGAGCAGTGCTTTGGCAGCCTGCTGGTAATTTACAGAGATGTAGCGATTGCCACCCTAGCAGCTGAGGTGCTGAATTCACCAATGAAACACAGATGCACAGATTTCAAGCTGTCACTCTGTACTAGAACATGTTGTACTTCATGGGAGAGATTCAAACCAATTGAGTTAGGACAGACAATTAAGTCAGGCATCTGGAGCCTGATAACCACAGAGTGGCTTAGTCCACCTGAGATATGACCCAGCTTCATCAGGTGTCCACTGATTAGAGGCAGACCAAGAGTGATGAGGTTTCTCATTTAGGCAGCATGAATCTTACCTCTGTATTCCTCATATACAAGCAAGAAAAAAAATAATAAAGAGAATGCTCTCTCCTGTGGCTCATTCCTTCTCCAGTAATACATACAATTTCAGTTTGTTCAAAAAGTGTGTAAACAAAAGGTGTTTTTTTTTTTTTTTTTTTTTTTTTTTTTTTTTTACGTTGTGCATATGGTTTTCAGGGTTAGTGCTAGATTCTAAGGCTAATCTACCTTCCTCATGTAGAGTAGGGAGGGGATAATTAAAAAATATTTATTTTTCTGAATATTAATATAAAACTGAGGCAGAGCAGCTGGGCTTTCTGTGTGGTTCAAGTGTCTCACAAACACTGCTGGTGCACCAGAGCTTGAAGTCAAAGTAACCCATCATGTGAAGCTGTTAGTTCTCTGTTGGCATCTGGTCTGAAGCATAATGTGAGCACAACTTCAAGACAACTGTAATTGTTTTTATTGAGCACCTTATTTTCTGGTGCTTCTCTGAAGCATTGCATGCTCATCTGCGGCAGGCTGACACAATGCTGACCTGAAATCATCACTTTTCATATCCTGCTATGTTGCTCCAGCCTAAATTTATCTGCAGTGAAATCCCTGTACTAAAGATTGTCTCATGCATATCTAATAGAATGTCTCAAAACATAATTTGAAACATTTATTTCTGGATGTTATTTTTAGTGGTGCTCTTATAAAGAAGGAGCAAGGTATTTGTACGAGCAATATCTCAAAGGTGGCTTTGTTTGCTTGTTTTCTGCCTGTGAGGAAGATGGAAAGCTGACAACTATAGTCAATTCTGGGGAATGACACTGGAAGAAGGTTTCAAAAAGCGGCTGGGCACATTACCTCCATCTCATTCTTTGTTGAATATGAAAGAAACTCCAGTAAGTATCAGGTTTTTTATTTTTATTTATTTAGTTTTTTTTTTAAAATATATGAATTACTGGAATAAATATAAGATTATGATTCAGGTATTTAACACTAAATGCTTCCATGTTGTATATGAAATTCCCAGAATAGTTCTCCTAGCCACAGAGATAGTCTGCTAGCCATAGTCATACCCATGGATATTCAACACAGAGGAGCAAAAGAAAATGGTATCAATTGGGAAGCTGTGCACCATTATTCACATATCAATGTTAGAGTTATAGAATGGCTTGGGTTGGAAGGGACCTTAAAGACCACTAAGTTCTAACGCCCCTGCCATGGGCTGGTACACCTCCCACTAGACCAGGTTGCCTAAAGGCCCATCCAGCCTGGCCTTGAACACCTGCAGGGTTGGGCATCCACAGGTTCTCTGGGCAACCTGTGCCAGTGCCTCACCACCCTCTGAGTGAAGAACTTCCTGCTTATATTTAATCTAAACCTACCCTCTTTCAGTTTAAAGCTGCTACCCTTTGTCCTATCACTACACTCCCTAATTAAGTGTGCCTCTCCAGCTTTTGAGTACCAAAAAGGTACTGCTATAAGGTCTCCCTGGAACCTTCTCTTCTCTTGGCTAAATATGCCCAACTTCTCAGCCTTTCTTCATAGAGAAGGTTCTCGAGACCTTTGATCATCCTTGTGGCCCTCTTCTGGACTCACTCTATCTGGTCCATGTCCTTCTTGTGCTGGGGGCTCCAGAGCTGAATGCAGCACTCCAGGTGGGGTCTCACGAAAGCAGAGCATAAGGGGAACAATCACCTTCCTCGATCTGGTAGCTATGCTTCTTTCATTGCGGCCCAGAATACAGTAGGCTTTCTTTTATGTCCAGCCTATTGCATCTTTGTTATTAAGCTTCCTGTAGATTCTTTGACTGCTGCACTACTTGTGGCCTTTGTTCTGCTGAAACATTTCTCAGGCACATGTTGTCTAACTTTTCTCTTTTTACAAAATCTGTGAGCCACAACCCAAATATCTTTGGCCCTGCCAGAAACCCTAGGAGCCTGAATGCATTCTTCTCCAGAAATCCAGCTCCATGAATTTTTCCATTTAACCCTCAGATGGTCATAGATGTTGCTGGAAGCACTTGCTTTGCACAGGAGTCTAAGAAATATTTCTCTCTACTTACAAAAGCTAAAAACATAAAATAATAATCTCTGTATGTCTTTCCCAGCTTCTGGAAAATTCTTTGAGTTTACAAAAAAAAAAATAATAATAATAAAAAAAATCTGAATTGTACAGGAGCCCATCGTCTACCTATGGTTTCACTTCAGAAGTATTAAAACTTTCTTGTTCCTGCCCTAGTGGTTTCTATCTTAGATTGTTTTGATTTAAAAATGTTTTTCTCTGAAACTTCTGGTGAAGCTCCGAAGTTCCCTGATCCTGTCCTCTTCTACAGTTTTCAAGAACATCAGCTCTTAAGTGTCATTATTCTGCCTCAGGAAATTTTAAATCTTCCACATTTTAATACTTCCCAGAAATGTAAGAAAACATGCTTTTATTCCCTTAAGCCAAACTTTAATCACCTTAGTAGGTGATTCCATGTGAATCAGCACTTATAAGGATCTAAAGGCCCACTGGGTAAAGATGTGATAAATCATCTCTTCATAGCTGTCCCAGTATTTACTGTCATTGAATGATCTAGAAAGCTCATAGCATGGATCAGGCTCAGCAGGGGTAGAGAGAAATTCTTCCAATTGGCAGACCAACAGTAGTCATGGAGATAACTCCCAGACACTTTTAGAGATATGAGTCTTACTAGATTTTCAGATAAACTTGCTTTGGCTTCCCTTTCCATGAATAATTTTCTGTAAGTGATATTTTGTGAAGCATACGAGCGCATTTACAAACACCGAAGTGATTAAAAAAAAAAAGTGAGTTTTTATTAAAGTGTTTCCATTAAGCTTCTGTATCCAGGTGACAGCTCAGAAATGTGTAAAAATCTATAAATGATGAGAATTCAGAAATGATTTTTTTTTTTTTTTTTTTTAAATAGAGGTTTTCTTCATATTTTAATGGCATGGCCTTCAAGTGACTTTGTTGAGTACTAATTTACCTGCAGGCCAAGGTACTACTTACTGTGGATAAAATAGGCACTACGATTATTACCGTCTTTCCCATTTTGCTAGTGTGAAAACTGTGAGTCACTTGCCCAAAGTCACATAGTTAGTTGATAAAAACGTTGATAAAAATTAGTGTTTGGGAGCTTTTGGCTCTATCTAGTGTTGATCTGATTAAAAGCTTTTCTAATGGAGAAAGAAAACCATAGTTACCTATTCATTAAATACAACATTTTCTGACTTGAAATAAAAGCCATTTCTTCTGCATGCTAATGGTCTACTATCTTGGATATAAATTACAGCATTTGGTGACTAAGGGGCTGCTGTTTCCTTTTGTGTTTTAGGGATGCTTGAGAAAACCATTTTTGTGAAGAAGTAGCTTTTCACTCAATTGTGTACAAAGAAAAAAAAAGCTTCAAGAATGCAAGGCCCTTATGTGTTAATCACTTTACCTACAGCAGATTCTTAGTTCTTAGCAGTGTTTTGTCACGGAGTACAGGTTTTTTAGTTTTTTCTTTGACTTGATATGTTCAACTACAAATTTGGTTTCATAATATTACTCTGTTATAGAGCTACTTTATAATCTTAGGGAAAGCACAGACTTCTTGAAGTTACTTACAGAACTTTTAAGAAATCTGTTATTGTCTTTACAAAGCCCTGTGATGTCCAAACCCCCTTCTTAATTTTTGTATTAAAAATAATTTTACATTAAAAAAAATCCCTCAGGACAAACAAACAAACAAACAAACAACTTTTCCATTTGCAAATTCAGTAACCTTTCTTATCTGTTGGGCCATCTAATATTTCTGAAGTCATAGATGAAGTCTGAGTATTCTTATATATCTCACTTTCCATTTTGGCCAGACTGCTAGCTTCACTGCATAGAATACATATGAAGGTGTGGTGGTTTTACTCGGGTGGGTAGCCGAGCTCCACCACAACCGCTCTCTCACTCTCCCTCCTCAAAGAGGAACGGGGAGAAAATACGATGAAAGGGGCTCAAGGGTTGAGATAAGGACGAGGAGATCGCACAGTAATTATTGTGATGGGCAAAACAGACACAGCATAGGGAGACAGGAAGATTTATTACCTATTACTAATGAGCTAGAGAAGTGAGAAACAAAGGAAAGAAACCAAAAGCACCTCCCCCCCCATCCACCCTCTTCCACCTCCTCCCCCGGAGTGGCGCAGGGAAACGGGGGAATGGGGATTATGGTCAGTCTATAGCAATTCTCTGCCGCTCCTTCTTGGTCACTCCCGTCCCCTGTGCTGTGGGGTCCCTCCCACCGGATGCAGTCCTTGCTGAACTGATCCAGCGTGGGCTTCCCACAGGCAGCAGCTCTCCAAGAACTGCTCCAGATATGGGTCCGTACCACGGGGTCCATCCTTTGGGAGAAAACTGCTCCAACCTGGATCCCCCACAGGCAGCAGCTCCTGCCAGGTCACCTGCTCCTGCATGGTCTCCTCTCCACGGGCTGCAGGTTTGGCCCAGAATCTGCTCCGGCAGGGGTCTTCCACAGGCCGCAGTCTCCATCAGTGCAGGTCCACCTGCTCCACCGTGGTCTCCTCCACGGGCTGCAGCGTGGAACCCTGCTCCACCGTGGCACTCCATGGGCTGCAGGGGGACAGCCTGCTTCACCATGGTCCTCACCACAGGCCGCAGGGGACTTCTGCTCCGGAGCCTGGAGCACCTCTCCCCCTCCTTTTTCGCTGACCTTGGCGCCTGCAAGGCTGTTCCTCACTCCTCTCACTCTCCCAGCTGCTGTGTGGCACAGCGGTTTTTCCCCCTGTGTTAAATATGCTCTCACAGAGGTGCAAAACAACATCACTTACTGGCTTAGCTCTGGTCAGCAGTGGGGCCCTTACCAAACATGGGGCATCTTTGAGATCCTTCTTACAGAAGCCACCCCTATGGCCCCTTGCTACCAAAACCTTGCCACGTAAACCCACTACAGAAGGTTTAAAAATAGTATGCCTGTCATTTTTCTGATTGCTTTGCACTGTCTAATGGTGGTTTATGGAGCATACATTGAGAAAAAATTGTCTAGACTTACCATTTATCACAGAACAGCAGTGCTTCTCAATATCAGGGTAGAAATTTCTCAGACAAAAAGCTAATGTTTCTGGCTACAGGACAATCTTGCATTTTGAAATGACAAGGCTGAGGGTTAATAAGGGATTTGCTCTGGGATTTACAAATTGAGGCTATTAAATACTTTGGCAATAGTTTAGGAATATATAAATTAACACATTGGCTTAGACCAAAGGTCTATTTTTTTTTTCAACTACCTCATTTGGACTGTAAATGGTCATTGCTCAGGCAAGCATGCTAAGCAACATATGCCAACATTTATTTGTCTACTTGTTGATAGTGTGCAGGTTTATCAAATAAATGAAACACTATTTATCTGTGATTTTGCCAGTATGATTAATCTTCAAAGTAAATCTTGCGCTTGTGATTGTTCATTAATAATTAACTTAATGAAAATTTAGCAAGATCTTTAACTTAGCAATTATTTTGTGCATGACGTTTGTGGTTGCAAGTCTCATATTTCCAACAAGCTTTTGAAGGAAGCAGGCTTTCAAAAGCAATTAGTGAAAATATTGAGATTAAAATCTTAACAAGATTAAGATTACTGGTTTGTTATGTGTGAAGGTAAAACTTTAAGAAGAACATAAGTGACATATGAGATTGCAATATACTTTTAAAATGACTAATGATATTTAGGACTCACAGCCTGCATCTAAAGTGGTAAACCTCAAGCACTTCAGAGTTACTGTATCTGGGTGTATGTACAGACTGTATCATTCTGTCTGCAAGTGCTATATGCTAGTCTAAGATCAGATAAGGACCTGATGTACAAGCTTCCTTTTTTCTCACAAATTTCTTCTCAACTATTGGTTTTATGTGGGAAGGAAATCCAGGTGTACAAACTGGATGGAGATGTTGCTGTTACCCAATACTAGCCACAAAATTATCTGTACGCAGCAAAAGTGGTAAAGTTCAGTTGCCAAAGCGTCCTGAGATAGCTTGAAAGAACTGGGCACAAATATGCAAATCATCTTAGAAAAAGGTACTTAGTCTTGTAAGTCACATAAGTAATTTAGAATAATAGTGCAGCAAGGACACACAGAATTAGAAGACTAAGGATAAGTAAACCAAAACAAAATAAAGGATTTTGACCAGGATAGAAGATTGCGTACTTCCGGGTGTAAGCCTGCAAAGAAACAATAATAAATGTTTTGTTTGGGAACAGTTTATCATATTTTGTATGTAGTATTTTCCTCTGGAACAGATGTTATAAGCAATTGTTTGAGACAAACTGCTACTGGATGGACCAGTTTTGTATAGCCATTCCTATTTCCCTGTGCAAGCAGAAGCAATCAGTCCATAAAGTTAAACAATTTAAAAAATAGGTCAATGACTTTGATATGTCAAACATAGAACAGATTATTAGCAGTTGTACCAGATGGTTCTTGCATATGTGAATATTTGTTCAAAGCGTGGAGGACATAAATTAAAGTTGAGAGATGAAGATGCCAAAAATGGCTGTCCAAATGGCTTTACTGAGCAGGCCATGAATTCTCATCAGCTCAACACCAGATTGCAAACCAGAAAGAAAATCATGGCTTTTCATTCTGGAATGAAAGTAAGTGCTGGGAATCGGAAAAAGCTTTGTGTAAAAGGTAAATTAACAATACACTCTACTGATTCCCCACTAGTAACTGGAATTTCCTATTGCCAGCCACGTGGAAATATGTAGAGCATGTCAAGGAGAGTAGGGTAGCAGGTACCTGACTTCACTCCTGTTTGCAGCAGAAAGCTTTTTCTTCCAAAAATGCCAGCTGGGCCATAATTGACATGTTTCATAAGGAAATGTTGCTTGAGATAAAAATCAGAGGAAAATTGGACTGGTTATTCAGGTTGGTAGCTGTGCAGCTCAGATTTCCAGCTCAGAAGGGGCAGTGCCAGAAGCCTCTGGCTCTCAAGGCAGCTTCAGCACACAGACAGGGTGGCTGCCACGTGGATCCTTGGCAAGCCACAGCTGATGATGCTTTAGGTTTCCTGAAACCAAGCATTAAGAATTTTTAAAACAAAATGAGGGAGATATTGAAGGCAAAAGTAGGAAATTAAGCATATACAGATCTCCTACATTTTGTTTTAGGGAAGTTCACCTCCGGAAGGAAAATTTCCTGAGTTTTTTGCAGCCACTTATGCATGGCCTGAGTGGATTCATGATCCTTTGGATCAACGAAATTGTGGAGCATCCTGGGCTTTTTCAACTGCAAGTAATATTCATGTTTTTACCTCCATTTAAAAATATAATTCTAGGTTACATGTGTAATGAAAATGTACAGTGATTAGTAATGAATTAATTTCATTTAGCAATGGAAATTTTCACTTTCTGTTAACTTTTTATCAGCAAATAGTAATGTTTAAAATTGCTACACCTTTCCCTCTAAGATGTCCCAAAGACAAAGAAACCAATACATGCGGTAGAGATTTTTCTTTACTTTTCATAAGTTTCTGTGTTGTATGATTTTTTTTGATGACAGAAAGTAGCAAATGAATTGACTAGTAAAGTTTATCATAAATGGTGGAGTAACTTTAAACAAATCTGCATTCTTTGCTTACACAACTGCATGCTTGACTTGAATGCTTAAAATGGAAGGCATCATTTTATACATATACTTTAATATCTGCATTTGCCATTGCCAAATCCTTGCTATTCAAGTACATTAGGTGCAATCTCTTTGATGATTTTATGAGAAGAAAACCCTGAAATTGGTCAGATATTTGTGAAAAAAATTATTTTCAAGGTTTATATATATAAATATGTCAGTAATAAAATCATGTGTTACAACCTTTGGTTTTATGAAAAATGGGCATGAATATTTGTTTCATTTTTCCCAAATAAAATATACTGATCAGTTATGTTCATTTATCTCATGCTGCAATAAATCTCAGTACCTATTAAGATATCTAAAGATAGAGAAAAAAAATTAAATCCTTATTATGTGATCTGGCCAGTGGGTCCTCATGGGTGAAGGTTTCTTCTTTAAATCACAACATTACAAAGAAGTCATTTGATTTCATTTACAATTTAGTTAATTAATTTGCTATTTGATTTCATTTACAATTTAGTTAATCTGCCTGTGAATAAATATGCAAGTACTTAGAATCATGACTACTTGATCTAGTTCAGACATCTAAGGTGACTATCCCAGAAGCAGTTTTGTGTGAATCCCATATTTATACATTAATATGAGCAATTCCAAATATTCTTTCAAATAAAACCACTACACATTTACAGTCTTGAATAGTCCTAAAGGAAGAAAAGGTAAAAAAGAAAGAAGAGAGATTTGGAAATTCAGCTTAAGAGATGTGGGGAATATTTGTATTTTGCTGAAGATAGATGAATATGAATGTAGATGAATATTCATGTACAGACATAGAGATTACCAGACTATATTATCTAAAGGTCTCATCTGATATTTATATTTAAGTTTTGATGATATTTGGTAATTCCATGGATTTATAAAATTTCAGTGAAGTTGCTCATGGTGCTTTGCAGTTTCACATCCCTCTTAAGATTCTGACAGGCAATATCCAAATTCTTTTGCAAAAATATCTACAGACAGAAAATACTTATGCTATAATTTCAGTCACTCTTTCACAATAACTAGTAAAAAGCAGAGAGTAATTATTTGTTTCTAATAACACAAAATTTCTTTCAAAATAGGTGTTGCAGCAGATAGAATAGCAATTCATTCTGATGGTCAGATCACAGACAACCTTTCTGTTCAGAACTTGATTTCTTGTGATACCAAGAATCAGCATGGATGTAATGGTGGAAGTATTGATGGTGCTTGGAGATATCTGAAAACACATGGGTAAATATTTTATCTGTTTAGTTTATCTTAACTTGAACTTAATTTACTTATTTTACATGTAATTTTTACACTTAATTTACATGTGCGATAATGGTGATTTCTGACCTTTCAAGATAGAAACATTTAGCTCTGTCTTAGGTCAGATTACCTGTATCACCTCATCAGGACAATCATTTTCTCTAGTTTATACCTTCTTTAAAACACCTTGTTGAAGCCCAAGAGCTATGAATCATTCCCAAAGAGATAAATGAAGACTATTTTGAATGAGAAAGATAGGAGCTCTTACTGAGAAAACTCTAAAACTACCCATCTCCTCTTCAAGGCTCATTATATTTGGATGTTGTCATTAGTTATAATACTATGGAGAAAAAAATGTAACTTCTCTAACAGCAAGAAAAGCAAGAAAAGTTTTTTTTTATGTCTAGGAAAACACCATTAATGCACTCAAAACTTCTACAGTTATAGAGTTACAGGCTTTTCAGGTTAAACGACCTTGAGAAAGCAACCAGTTGCATAAGACAATATTTTGAATATTTAAAAGCTTCAGATGTTGTCTTTATATAAAGCAAATTGTAATCGTGCTATATCAAGATTGTTCCAGAATGTAACACCATAGCAAGGACTGTTCTTGAATCTTTCTTTCTTCAAGTTGGACTCAGCAAAATTAATAACCCTTAAACTCTACATGAACAGTTAGAAGCTTTTTGAAGTGACATGTAACAATTTATAGAACTGACATGTAACGATTTACAGAATGACTTAGGTTGGAATGATCTTTTGGAGGTCACCTAGTCCACTGTCCTGCTCCTGACTAGCTCTGAAATTAGATTAGGTTGCACAGGGCCATGGCCTCTGTCATGTCTTGAGTATCTCCAAGGATGGGGGTTCCACAGCCTTTCCTGCAATGTGTCTCTGTGTTTGATCATTCTTGTAGTAAAGAACTTTCTTCTTTTATATAATTTGCATCTTTTTTTAGTAAAACTTTTCATCAGTGCCTTTCAGCTTTTCACTGTACCTCGAGTCTTGTTCTGTCTCTTCTGTGGCCTCTCCTTACATAGTTGAAGACAATACTTAGAATACATTTTATCCTTCTCTTCTCCAGCCTGAACAAATTCAGCTCCCTCAGCCTCTCCTTGTATAACACACGCTTCAGCCCTTTAAGCACTTTTGTGGTCCTCCACTGGACTTGACCAGCTTGTCGATGTCTTTACTGGGAATGCCATAAAAGAACACAGTACTCTAGATGTAACCTTACAAGTAACAGTTTGAGGGGTATAACCACTTTTCACTATGTCTTGGCAATGCTCTTGCTTAGCAAGATCAAAATCAGTATTGTTTGTCCACCTTTATCAAGAGGGCCCACTGCTGACCTAGGTTCAGCTTATTGCCCATCAAGACTCCAGGTACTTTCCTGTAAAACTGCTTTCTATTGTGGTGGTGCCCTGCCTGTACTGCTGCATGGGCAGTTCTGGCTCAGTGGTAGGATGTGGTTTCAGTCTTTGCTGAACCTTATAAAGTTTCTGTCAGCTCATTTCTCCAAACTGTCAGTGTCCCTGTGAATGGCAGCCCTGCCCTACTTTCCAGCATACTGACCACTCACCACTAATTTGGCATCCTCCACAAGTTTACTGAGCATTCATTATGTCCCACTCTTAAGGCTTTTAATATAAATGATACAATGTTGACTCCTGAGGAATGTCACTAGTAAAGAGCAACCAGTCACTTTAACAGCTAACCTTTTATCATGGCAGCCCAGTTCACTTATTGACCTTGTAAGCAACTCTTCCACTCCTTCTCTCTCCAGTTCAGCTAGAAAACACTGAAAAGGTTGCTAAAGTCAAGGTAAATTACATAATCTGTTTTTCTTATTCTCCATGGAGCTAGCAATTTCATCTCACCATCTCGTCATGGTGAGGCATGATTTGCTCTGGTAAGTCTGTGCTGTCTGTTCCCAGTCAAGTCCTTGACCTTCTTGTGCCTAGAAATGGCTTCTAGGAGGATTTACAATAACCACATGTTATTGGTAACCACTCTATAATTAAATTCAGCTGTTTCTCACATTGTAAAAGTTATTTTTAGTGCTTCCTGTTCCATACCATAATCTACTTCCCCTCACTTTCATACACTCTCACCCTTTATTCTTTCTTTGATGTAGCTCATGCCTGTAGATAGAGAAATCTCAGGTCTGTTGTCTGTCAACTTTTAATTTTAGTTTAAAAACAAACAAACCATGAAGAGATCAGGAAAAGGTCAGACGAACTGCATCAGACGTCATAGTTGTCATGGCAGCATGGGGATCCAGGTGAAGACCAAAGCACTGTTGTTCACACAGGCACTAAGAATACAAAGTGATCATTCTGCTTGTCTTCAAATGCATTAAACAGGTGAACAATTTTTGATCTGACAAAGATCTCAGGGCTTCAACATCAAACTGGTTTTGACTAGTTTTGAGTGGCAGGCCCTCTAGGTAAGCGATTACAGTGGGAAGTAATGGATTCCACCCTGTTAAAGGCCTCTCAGCATCTCATTTATGAAGGAATGAAAGTTATAACTTTATATTTTAAGTAACTCTTTTCTATATCTAGAAGAGCAGGCTCCTTTTAATCTGTAGCTCATGTTCTTTACAGAGTAAGTATAACTCTTTCTCAATGAACTGTTTGCTTGCCTACCATGTTAAGGATGCACAAGATTTGCTAGTGTAGATAAGATAAAAGATTCATTTTAATCAGTATTGATCTCCACAACAGTTGGAGATAGCTATCTCCAAATCTATATTCTCCAACTCTATATCTCCAACTCTATATTCTATAGGGAAAGTCCTAAATAATGCAGGAATCCTGCAGCCTCCTGGGTTTCTGCTTCCCCTGACTGTTATCCCTGTATGGACATAACCACCATGAATCCATAATAATAAGATTCTTCCTATACCAAAACACTCTATATTTTTTCACCTGAAGAAGTGTGATTAGTGACACAAAGCACTCTTCAGAGGCAGCTTAGGCATACCAGAGTTAATTTATTTCTATAAAGAAAGCCATCTATCTATCTGCTATCTATCCAGCCGTATCTATACTCCAGATTTCAAAGTATGTGCATTATTGCTCATTCACTTGAGACATCAGACGTGAAGCTCATTCACCTGATTCACCAGTCTTGCAGCTGACTGTCTGAGCAAACAGTTTGACATTTTGCAGGGCAGTTGTGGTGAGAACCATAAAGAACCTTTGAAGGCTATCTAGAGCTCTAAGAAATTTCTGCAGTCCAAGATCATCTTAGCCAATCATTCAGCTTTCTCATCCCTGTGGAGCCAGCTCCTAAACATATAGCTTTGTTGCTCCCTTACAGAAATTTGCCTGCCTCCCATGCTTACCCCCAGTTTTCGCTTCACCATCAAAGTACCAAACATGAAAATATCTCCACTTACCTGTTTTTTTAAACAATATTTCTAAATCCTGATTTTTGTTGCTCAAGTTCAGACAATGAACTCCAACTGTTCTAGCCACAAATAAACACCTTAATGGAAAGATTGAAAGAGTGAGGAGACATACTGGAAGAGCACAAGAATGGTTATGCTGGGTCTAAGCAAGGGTCCTTCTAGTTTAATCTTCTGTCTCTGACAGTGGCCAAGAGCAAATGCTATCACATTTACCTGGAAAAACAAACAAACAAACAAAAAAAAACCAACACATTTTAATTCACTGAACCTGATGACTGAATCATTTTTATAGCTAAAACCCCACAACACTTTACTTTTGACTATGAAAAAAATGGAATTTTATGGGATAAATTCCAAAGTGTTTTTTGAATGAGCCCTGTTAAATGGTGCTTTTTTCCTCACACTTTCAGGTAACTTTGATTTTATGAGCCAGTATATTGCAATCTTTTTTTTTTTTTTTTTTTTTTTTTTTTTTTTTCCATTATCTCCATAGCTTACAATAGGCAGAAAGCATTGATTTTCTGTGTGGGCTTGTAAATTTTCACAGCAGGTGTTCAATGTTGTTTTAAAGCTTCTGGTTTTCTGATTTCTGAAGTGTGCTTATCTCAAGTTTTTGATAGATTTTCAGGAAAATATAGTGCTGGCCTAAATTATTGCCAGTGAAATCAAAGGAAGACTTCCATAAAGTTCAATGAGGAGAGCTTTTAGAAAGGCTGAGCACCCAGTTAGCATTGAAATCTGTTGTTAGAGGAGCTGAGTCACTGTCTAACTCTCTCCCTCTCTGTCTTCTACCATTAATTAAATAATAAATCTAATTATTCATAATTTTAAACATCTCAATTACAAGGCATATTTTCAGAGGAATCAAATTGGTTTGGAAGCATTTTTATTTATTTATTTATTTATTTTTTAATCTGGTAGTGGAAATTAAAGCTTACAGTCTTTATGAATGAGAAATAAATATTTTACTTTCAGGAAGTAAATGGTTACACACTAGAATACAAATACTGCTTGTAATCAGGACCTGATCTGTTTCACAGTTTGGGCTCTTAGTGGTTGCAGGGTTTGAAAGGGATGTAATTAGGTTTGGCCAACTTGCTATTAACATAATATAATATTTTAAACTATATCCTAATTTCTCAATTCAGATATAGATGCAATAAAAAATGAAATATTTTGATAAAGCTAAACACATAAACATGAATTCACCAAGAATGTATGAGAACACCACAGGCTTATGCTGCTTCTCCACAGATGTTGCTTGGTCCTAGTACTAGTATTTATATATATGCTTATGTATATGTGCACTTAAACCCATTAACATTTGTTTCTGTTTTTCTTCTATGACTCTTATGGCAAGGACTTCTCTGATCTACTTCCCTTAAAGGCTTTTAGTGTTTAATGTTGTACTGATGTTTCAGGATGTACAAACGATGTTCTGGCAAGGAATTAAAGGCAATCTTTATGTTAAATTATGTCAGTCATGATGGCAAAAACTATAGTTAGTGAAAGAATTCAAAAGTAACTGCTATTTCAGAATGAGTTGTCAAGTCTGGATTACTACACAGATCCAGAATGACAGTTAATCATTTGCTGCACTTATGTTACCATAAATGTAAGACCCATCCATGCAGAATCTGTGGCAACTCCAATGGGGCAATCAGACTGAAAGAAGGGGGAAAAAGATCCCCATCTCATGAATGCACTTGTCCCCTGTTCTTTTCTATGGTGTTTCTAAGCACACCTGAGGACAGGTGTCCTCCTTTTCCTTACACTTGGATGCAGTCGCTTACTTCTGCTCTGCTTATGATGGATTGTGCTCTAAGGGCTGTATTTACCCACCTTACGTGCTTTGCAGGCCTGACTGCACTCAGCAGCAATGCTGTATTTCTCTTGGAATGCTATGATCAGTGGTTACTAGAGTAATTACATATATAGATACATTATATAAACATTATAAATATATATATATGAAAACATACACATATATATAAAACAAAGTGTTATTTCTACACAGTGAAAGAAATAAAGTATAATACATTTTAAAACAAACAATAATGTCCTACGTACATGTGGCCTAAATACTTATAATTCCCCAGTTAAAATCTTCAGCCATTTCAGAAGGAATTAAAAGGACTTCCCAGTAAGTAGATTGAAGACCTAAACAGTAACAGCCTGACTGCCCTTAGATGGATAGTACCTTTTTTTGTAGGCAGAGTTACTGCTTTCTGCAGATCCTGAGTGTGTTGGTCTAGTTTGGGAAGAAACAATTTGCTAAGCAAAAAGACACTCCACAGGGTCAATTGCTCTGTAACCAAAGACTTAATGGGAAAATGCCAAAGTATCTGAAGCATTAGTGTGCTCATCTTCTAAAATTCCTAATGACTAAGTAAACACAGGCAAATATAACTATGCCTCAAACTGCACGGAAATGCAGCTTATTATTTTTCAGATTAAGTAAGTTCAGTATAATTGTTGAGCTACTAAAATACATATCCTTTTCATAGGACTACACATTTCAAAATATTCTGCTTCAGTGAGCTACTTTATACTGTTCCTTAGAAGAGCCCTTCTGATATGCTTCCACAGCAACATCATAGAAGTGTGTATATATTTTTAGAAACATATACTGCTATAATGTAGAAAAACAAAAGGTCCCAAAATCTCATTTAAAAATATATTTAAAAATGGTAGATTCTGGGTGCTTTTACTTAAATGTTTCATATTTATAGTAAGTGTATTTTAAATATATGCTTTATTTGCTTCACTTTATTCAAGTAAAAAAGATGTTCAGTTAAACAGTCAAAATGGCTGAATATATCAGGATAAGCTACTTGAAAGAACTAAATTTACTGTATGAAGAAGCAGTTCATTATAATTAAGGTTTTGATGTATTGCCAAGGTAAAGAATTTAAACCTCTCCTTACCTCTCCATGAAACTACTCCTTATTTTCATTACCAGTCTCCATTCTTGGATGCAATGAGGGTTCTTAACCCATTCTTCAAAGCTCCTTTGATTTAGCACTTTAGAGATTTTCACATCCAAAATTAGCATGGGTTTAAACCTCAGGTGATTTATTGTAGCTCTTCCACCATCATTCCTCTGACAGCATCAGTGTTAAATACCTTTGAGTCTTTGAAGCCTGCAGCTAGAGAAGTATCATCCAGAGGATTTTTTTTTTTCAGTTCAAAGATTTGTCTTTGATTAAGTTAGAAGTATAAATTAATTTCACAGATTTTCTATCAAACGTTTCCTCCAAGATTCTTGCAATAAATGGATATTTGTGATTTTGAAATCTTCATAACAATAGAAACTGTACAATCATTACTGGACTTAATATTTTAAAAACATAATCTTTCTAGAATATACAAGTTTATTTAAAACTGTTACAAATGACTCATTTTCTATAACAAAACTCTAAAACCTTGAAATCAAAACCATTAATGCAGATTTATAATGGGTGATATGAAAAAAACTGTTGTATGTGTGAGCAAAACCTCTCTCAGCATTTGGAAAAGGATTTGATGTAGATACATTTCTAAGAAGTAGATAGGATGTGTTCAGGAGCTGCAGAGAGCAGACACATACTGCTGTTATATCATGGCACGGTATCTCATTTCCGTTTCCTCAAGAGGGTCCAGCTGTCAATAATCAGAAACCTACAGAGGAAGCCCTGTGGCCTGATCCTCCCAGGATAGTTACTGACCTTTTCTGAACACTGGATGCCACATGCTTACCAGCCATTTAAGCTTACCTTGGCAACCTGATCTAGTGGGTAGCATCCCTGCCCATGGAGAGGGGTTGAAGTTAGATGATCTTTAAAGTCCCTTCCAAGCCAAGTCATTCTCTGATTCTATGGTTTATGATTCTATAGCTATTTGTCCTTTTGGTTTGTGTTCACTTCCAGGCACAAGCCTATACTTTTCTGCTTCCTTGAATTTCTCTATCTCGAATTATACTTTCTGACTTCAACCTGAGTTTACCCCTGTCAACAATGTGATGGGAAAATGATGATTACAGATGAAGCAACCTTACTTAACCATACTGACATTGGCTTTATAAGCATAAAACATTACTACAAAATAGTAAAATTATAAAACTGCAAAAAGTCCCACCGCTCTGATACCTACTAAGTTTCACACTTTCTCTGTCGTTTTTCAGTGCTTCAACCTGGGCAAATTCCCTTCTGTCGGCATCACTCCAGAGAATTGTATTTTTTCCCATGAATTAAGATAAGGCAACCCAGTTAACAACCCATAATCAAATGCTTTTTCTAATACTTGTCTGCTGTCACATAGTTCGTTAAGTTACTTAAGTTCAGTACTTACCACCTTTCTCAGGTCATGTTGTCACTTGTACTTATCCCCCATGTCTTTCAGGTAGTAAAGTTCCCTTTTAAGGAGGTGCACTCACTCCAGAGGTTTGTTGTTTCTAGTAATTAAGCTATTAGTATTAACCACTAAGCATTGTACCTTTCTTTGGAATAACCAAAAAATTTACTCATTTGCCAACAGACCAGTTTTTTACCCAAACCTTTAAAAATTTAATATAGGATTTTTTATGTCAACAAAAGTTCACAAGAAAATATGAACTAATATTCTCCTTTCAAATATTCTTATTTGAAAATATAAGTTCTAAGACTTTTTAGCTGAAAGAAACAAAAGGACCTGCAAAAGAACCTGCAGCTTCTCAGCAAAATTCCTGTAGAAAATGTAGATAAAACTAGAAAATGATACATTTCTCTTAAATGTTTTCTGCTGCAAATATGCACATTTCACAAGCCACTTTTGACAAATTAATACTGTTGAAAACGTTGGTAATTTATTGATCTATTCAGTGTTAGCCTTCATGCATTCTTAACGAAGTGAATGTGCTAGGTGACAAAGGGCAGTGCTGACACATTTTCTATCCTACCTCTATTTAGAGAAGGGTGGGGAGAGAACTACTGCAACTGAAACTTGATCATAAGCATCATATATACAAAATGAAGCAAACACCTTCTTGTTGAAGCTGCCAGACATATTCATATGTTTGAAGAATGATTCTATCTGTGAACTTACAGTGGCAAAATAATTAAAAACTTGAAATAAAACAAGTTTAAAAATACTCTTATCAACTTTTTAATTTTATATTATTTTTTAAACTGAACAGGGTTGTATCTTATGCTTGTTATCCATCATTTTGGAAGCATCACTTGGATCAACCAGGTGAAAATCACTGTTATGTGTCAAGTGAATATGGACAAAACTATACTAATGGACCATGCCCCAATGATTTAGAAGACTCCAATCGGCTATACCGCTGTGGCTCTCACTACAGGGTCTCCTCAAAAGTAAGTTCATGCCGTGCACTCATCCTGTCATTTCTGTTTTCTCCTTTGGGAAAAAAAATATCTGGTATGTGGAAATATGTCTGTTTTACTTGAAGAGTTATAGAGTGAGTTTTCATTTTTATTGCCTTTGTCTTTTCAGAATTGGTTCAAATTTCCTACATTTTTTTGTTTTATGTTATCTCTTCAAAGAGATGTTGCTTTCCTATTCCTATAGGAATTAGATAATAAATTATGGAGCTGGAACTGTGTATTAGTGATTCTTAAACATGTTTCTGAAGGTTTTGCTCATTTGGTAAACCAAATATTCTGTAGCAAAAATACAAGTACAATAACATATTTTTTATGTATCTATATACATATGTATAAAATGATAAATTGGTACGTGTTTTTTAAGTAATTTAACAGAATGAATTTTCTTCCCTCTGCTGCTGCTTCCCTCCCCTCAGGAAACCGACATAATGGAAGAAATCATGGACAAAGGACCAGTGCAAGGTATGGTAAGTTTGAAATATGTTAATATTGCTATTGAAATAATCAGTGTACGATGATATTTTATCAAAGTATTAGAAATCATGTTACATTCCACAGTGAATAAAAGAGGCATATGCACAGACTCCAGCATTTATGTAACTTCTGGTGTATAAGGAGCCCTCCTGCAATAAAGGACTCAGGTCCTAGTGAAATAAAAAGACTTCAGCAGGGAGTGAGGGGAGGGAGAAGAGTTAGTTGTTTAGCTTGATTGGTTGCAGCCATGGATGATGCTGACATCATCTGGGGATCTGTAAAGGGCATTGTGCAAGATGGATGACCAGTGCAAAATCAGGGGACTTCTCCATTTTTACTGACCTCAAATATATAATGAATTTTCATAGCCTCCAATTCATTATTGAAATCTTCATTATTAGATATAATTCATTTCAGTGCATCATGGTGTTGAAGTTGCTTCTTAAAGCTTGTTAGGTGGGCAGCTGCAATCTGAAGCTCAGCCTTAACAAGATGAATAATATTCGTCTATGTTCTGCCCAACTTTGTTTACTAAAGGGAAATATTCTTTCCCATGCTGCATTTGGTGAACACGGTATTTCCATTGATTTTAAGAACATGCAAAAAGTGGGATCCTGAAGATAAGATTTCAGATCTCACTAATATTACATTCCTAAAATATGTACACACAGTGTGCTAAATTAATCTGTCCATACTAAATATTCCACATAAAGTAATCTACATTCAGCCATTTGATACGTTAAACCACTCAACAATTCATATGATTTTGGTATGTCAATGATTTTTTAGAGAAAGTGTCTGTATGAGGTAAAGCTAATGTTGTATGTGGAAAATTAGATCTAAAGTAGAACATATGTCTGAGAGTATCTATTGCTGAGTGAAATTATTTTCCATATTTTCTTTTTGCTGTAATGAGAATCTTAACTGAGTCACAGTTATGATCTGGTAATTTGTCACTTTTTTTTTTTTTCCTTTTTTTTTTTTTTTTTTTTTTTTCCCCCTCAAAGCACCCTGCAAGTGTTCTTCAACTCCTGAAAATGATTTTCCATTTTTCCTTCACCTGTCATTCTTCAAGAATTTACAAAGTGCTTATGGCTAACCTTATCTAATGTAATAAGTAATATTTAATAGCTGGAAAACATTTAAGAATCTTTCAAGATAATGACATAGAAAGTGATCTTTTTGATGATGAATATACTTGGATTTTTGTGCATATTTAACATTAAGAATAATATTTATATTTTCAACCAGTATGAAACAGTAGACATAGAAAGGTAATTAAAAATTTTCTAATGCAGCTTTCAAGTTTGAATGACAATTTATCTCATCAAACATAATTATTTTATTTGATGATGTGATCCAGGAACTGAGTGAGTAGCAGTTTCAGGCACAAATGATGAAAACGTTTTTTTAAAAAAATCAGTATTCAAATAAACGCAGTGAAGATTATTAATTCTTTGAAAACTTTCAAATGGGCATTTAAATACTACCCACAACATTCTTTAATGGAAATGCTCTGAATAGTTACAGTGCTGACATAGGACAACATTCTCTTCTGTCACATTAGTCAGTTTCAACCAGAAGAAAAGTGAACACATTGTTGGTAATACATAAATTTTTCAACCCTAACAAGGATTGAAAACTTGTATTTTCAGCTATCGTGATTTTGGAAATAAAGGAGTATCTGATTTGCCGCCACAATAAAAAGATCTGGAGAAAGCACTAAGCTACATTAATGATTAATGTACAGTGTTCTCCCCGGCCGCCGCCCCCCCCCCCCCCCCCCCCCGCCTTTTATTTTTTTCTTCTGGTAGCAACCAATTTTTTGGGTTTGTATCTTCATGTGTCTAAAACACATGGATTCTAATTTAAGAATTTTGTGCAGAGGTATCAATAGTAGAACAAATCTTATAATCTGCTATATTTATGCATGGACCTGACAGCTCAGCATGACAGGTAGTTCATGCATAAGGTACAGTAAGATATTAAAAATTTCTGCCTCTTCTGATTCATTAATAATTAATCCATTCATTTTGGAAAATGAAAAATATCTTTGATGTGGGAAAGTACACTGCTGGTTGGTGTAGTGTAATCTTCTCATCCCATCCAAGTCACAGTCCAGATTAGAACATTGTCACTGAGTAAATAGAAAGCATCTCAGTGGTTGATTTTGAGTTATCATCTGTTTACTCTACACTTCATGTACCTAGTTCCTGATTAATTTGCAGGGTATGCATATATGTACAGATAAGTATATATACATATACACAAGAATGTATACAACTAAACACATGTCTGCACACACACACCATATGTGTAGATTTAATACACAGTCAGCTGAAATTCTTTCATGTAGACTAAATTATTATGGAAACACATTTCAGAAATTTCTATTTCATTTCAGTGAAAGTAATTTAGGTATGATGTTTCTTCAAAGCGCCAAGAACATGCTTTTGATTTAGAGGTACTCTACAGAGTAAGTTGTTTCCTGAAATTGAACATATAGACCTTGATATAGTGGTACAGGAACATCCAGAGGAGTTAAACTCCTAGATCTGTACACTAGTGAGCAGAGGGCAGAGGGAAGGGGTAAACCTTTACAGAAAACTCTAGTGGAGTCCTGTCTTGGCAACTAGAAAGCAAGAGTAAAGTTTGTGCTATTTTCCCCTTGGTCTGTTGCTGTCAGTGTCTGTGAACTCTGGTTCTGCAGACAGCTCTGGCAGAAACTTCAGTATTAAGTCAATTATTTTTTTATTTATTCTTATGTAATTGATATAATTCTCCCCAACACTTGCCACTTACCATCATGGTTTCTAATTCACTGTGTTGCTATCTGCATACATTTTGGATGTGAATTAACTAGCAATTAATATTTTCATCCAAGTTTCATGGGTTTGTCATATTTGAGCAGCTCTTTGGCTTCCCATCTTCTTCCCCCCTAAAATTTGTGAACGTATTTTTTTTTCAGCCAATTTAATAGAGGCCAAGAGGTCATAAAGACAGTTAATTTCCTTCAGGTTTATGACAATATTCAGGCAGGGGAAAGTAATTTGAAAACATTCCAGATGAAAAAACTGCAGCATGAGCTCAACTTACTGGGTGATTCAGATCTACACCAGACACGTATGTTATAAATGCTCCAACCACATTAAAATCATCAATGAAACTAGTACTTTATTGAACTCCCAAGGTGCAAGACTTTAGAAAACAGGGTTTCTTTAATTCTCATGTTCAAAGCTGTGTGACAGTCTGTGTGTTAAAATCATAAACTAAATGGAGGCTGGATTTGATCTTGTGTTTATGCTTCTGATTAGGTAATGTAAGTCTGGAAAATATTTTCTTGTCTCTGGATCTTGTAACCCACCAAGTAACAAAACAAATGGTACTAAGGTGGCAGAACAAACTGGGAAAGAAGTCAAATATTTTCCTTAAAAATCAAATAACTGATATTCCTCTGACATAATGAATAGTTATCAAATGCAAATTGTAATATTCATTCTCTTGCACAAAATTTCCAGTTCATCAACTCTTTGGCTTTATGTTGTTATTGACACACAGTTTTTTTGCTCCACTTTTTTGCAATACTTTCTGCTGAAAGTCAGCATGAGTATTAGGTATAGAAAATCAATTTTTTCCATAAGGATATTCCAGTGTACTTAATGAACTCTATATGAGGTTCAGAAAAATCCATATAAATCAACACTTTGACATTTCACAGGATATTGTATACATGGATAAACATCGACTGTTAAATATTTTTCTTGACTACACAGATGCTTGTCAGAACTGAGGAATTTATGCATGAACCTTGAGGAGATTTGTCTTATTGGACTGGATTCGAATGGAATTGACAAAACTTGTGTAAGCCTACAAGAGGAAATATTTCTTCTTACTGTATTGGAAAAAGCCCATGATAGGGAGTTCCCATGACAGGGAAAGCCAAGTAATTTAAAAAGAGACCTTTGAGAGACAGGTGCTGCAATATTTTGTCTAATTTACTTGCAGGAGGAAACTTCTGAGCAATTAGTAATTACTTTAATTACAAAGAATTACAAAGTACATTTATACAGTCTAACACACACACACACACACAAATCTCACTGATAAAATCCAAGGAGCAAACTACAGTACAAGCAATATTTACTGACTGTGCTATTTTTCCTATTGTTTTTCTTTTAGCTATAATGAAAGTGTATGAAGATTTTTTCCTTTACAAAGAAGGGATCTACAGACACTCCTACAAAGCAGGTTCCAAATGGAAAACACATTCAGTCAAACTCCTTGGGTGAGTAAAACATATTGTTTTACCCTTTTCTCTGCTAGTCATGAACTTAGTAAAATGTTATTTCCCAGTTTGGAACCCAATGGCTTCATTGTCAGAGGTGTAACACTTACCTTCCAACGTAATATTATTGTTGCTTCATTTTTCAATATCTGAGAATTTTAGAAATCGTTGGAAAGCACGATAGACCTATGATTTTTTAATCCACTCCAACACTTACTCTAAGACTTCAAATGCAGTGGTTTATAGAATAAAATATTTTGGTGAGTGCTCACATATCTTCCATGTACACAGCAAGTTAAGAACAAAACGGAAATGATTAAACTGAAGCATGTCACCAAGCAGAATGCAAAGTGAAAGATAAAAATTGCCAGTGGCTTCCTAAGTAACAAGCACAGGTATGCTTACACAGCAGTCTGGGCTTTCATACCCACACAGAAATAAGCTTCTGCAGGGGTGTTGGTTATTTTATCTGGGATGCACAAGAAATACACACCTAGGTCTGAAACTGCTGCAGAAGAATATGAATAATACACCAGTGGATCTTCCCTCAAATGTAGAATAGTGCCACTATATTGAGATGACAAGTATCTAACAATGTGCATGCACTTGAATTACAGAATACACCTCAGGCCTCTTTTCTCTGACATGGAGGGAATATGCAAGGATGCACTTATTAAATCACTGAGTGAATAGTTACACAGACAAATGACTAGAGATAAGCCTCAAACAAATATTCTGTAGGTGATCTAGAACATCAAATAAATAATTATTCAGGCCTGTGCTAGGAGGATTGCTGAGACTATCTTCAACATGTAGTTCAAGAAAATAATGTAGTGAAATAAATTGCATTTTGTACATGTGATCTTAGTGAATATACCTTTGCAAAAGACAAGAAATTGCTTATGGTTGTGGAAAATGCTGGCTAGGAATGCTAGTGACACAGCAGCAGAGAGAAGCAGCAGGCTTATACATGACCAGCCTTGAGCCTATACAGTTGCAAAAATTATTGACTCAGACTAATAGAGGAAAAGCTCCTGAAGTGAATGTTATGAAACAAGGAAAGTGAGAAATTGGCATGGACTATGGAACAGAGGACTGCATTAGGAAAAGTTTAAAAATGATTTAAAAATGAGAGCCTGTATATGTTGGTTTATGTATATGTATTTAAGTTATATCTGAAAGATAAAGAAAAATTAATAAAATTAAACTATAAAATTTACACTACAGCTTGAATACCTCAGTTCAAGGATGAGCTGCTATGGAACTGTGGGTGTAGATTCTGGGAGTCCTACGCTTGGTGAAAATGTAGGGTTGTAACAACTTTTCCTCAGAGGAATATATGCTGAGCAATTTACAGAGGGGAGTGATTAGACAGTGATTAGACAACACTGGCACAAGGGGAAAATATGATGGCTGAGAAGGGAGAAAGAGGGCTGTTAATGTGCTGAAGTGGTTGTTGATTTAAATGGGAACTGATAGACTGTGCATGGCAAAGATAACCCTTAGGTAAGGAGCCATTTATGAGCAAAAAAATGAAAGTCTTGACTTAGACCAGCAGCTGCCTAGAGAGGATCATGTTGACTGGTTGGTGCAAAACACTGAGTAGGAGGAAAGGCAAGTGGTCTAATATGCCGAAGGACACAAGCAAGAAAGTGAAGGAAAAAGAAGAAAAGTGAAAGTAAAGAAACCTCAGGCTGTTAGGAAGTCAATATGTTGGAAATACATTTACTTACTTATTTTCACTGAAAATTGCTGAAGTATCCAATGGATCCAACAATATAAAGAATTTACTCATCCTGTTTTCTAATGTGTAAGTGTTCTGACTGCTGAGATGATGCCACATAAATATTTTCAGAAGTGTTTAACTGTAAAATTGGATCCAGGTTTGACAAGTTGGAGGCTGTTAGATCCCAAGACCAGGTGTGCTTAAATTTCTACCAATGATAAATCCAGTGATAAAATGTGACTCTGCACTATGAAGTTTTGAAAAGCAGTTTTGAAAAGACTTACATGTCTTCAGGATAAAACTATAATTTTTTCATATCATTCAATAGTTTGAACTAATTTGAATTTAAAATATATGGCCCAGATATAAGCTCTTTGCCATTCATTGCTTGTTTGTTGTTGTTGTTGTTGTTTTGTTGTTGATTTTTTTTTTTTTTTTTGCAAAGGATAATGCAAACTCCTTGACTTAAATAAAAACTCATGAGAATCTCATTACAGTTGGACATGAAACAAAAATATTGATGATGGTTTTCATTCTGCTTCACAGAAATGGTTTCAATATAGATAAAAAGGGGTAGACTTGATGATGTATGGTAAAAAAATGCGGCTTTGTACAGGCTTATATTTATTGTAATCTGATTTTTCATTTATAACTCCTTCTGTACAAGAGAGTCAATATTTGTAAAAGGCAGTTATAATAATGATTGACCATATTGAACTGATATTTGCAATATCTAAAAAATATTTTTGAAAATGCCATAAGCTGCTCATGCATTCAGCTACATGTAAGGTGTTATAAACACTTGTTATAAACACCAGTATTATAAAATGGAAATAAATTTTAGTGAAGTTTTCCAGAGATATTTTTAACAAAAACAGATTTCCACATATAAACTAACTGATCACTGGATCATAAGAATTGTGAATTCATTGACAGAATTCCATTGATGTGCAATTTGAAGTTGTTAGCTATTTTCTATGATTTTAAGGCTTCTATTTCTTAAAATCAGCTCTGATAGAATGATGAATCTTTCTCCAGTAAGGCAGTGTGTGACCTTAGACTCAAGGAGAGAATAGGAAAACAACTGCATGGAAGCATGAGAGCAAAATATGGAGCAGCCAGGTGGAGGCAGTTGAAGGTAGCAGATGGTTTGGGTTAGAACACGGTCTCTGTGGACAGTAAAACAGGGCTTTCAGCAGTCAGGAGGAAGGACTGGCCTGCTGACATTTCGAGAGAGTAGGATCTCTCAAGCAGTTTCTCTGTCTTGTCTGCAGAGGCAGGGAAGTAAGCAGAAAAAGTGAATAATGGAGACTGGGATTCATAAGAGCTAAGTTTTGATGTGTAAAATTCAGAAGCCATATCTCTGCTAGGCAGTTATAGTTCTCTTTATCATCCATGGCTGTTGATCTGCTTTTTCCTACCTATCTGTCTTTAAGTGAATCAAATTATTTTGTTGGATCTTATTTCTTTTTGTTGACTATAAAAGAACCCCTGAGGATAATGTCAGACTTGCAGAGCTAACATTAAAATGTCTAGGCTAGACTAGATGAGTCCCACTTGTAAAGGCATTATAAAGTAGCTTAAACAACAAACTAACTGACTGGTGCATTATATTTATAGTAAGATAGCATCTTCAAGCTGTCTTGCACATATATGTATATATGTTATGTATATATATGTATGTATATGTATATATGTTATATATGTTGTATATATATTGTATATATGTACACACCACACACAAGGATTTTTGTGTATATAGACATATATTTACAACTCAAATCACACCATAATGAGAACAAGATAAAGAAGCACAAAAAAACTACAAAGAACAAAAGGGAAAAAGGAAGACAAATTGGTTGAATCTAGCAATTTTCACATTTTCAGCTGCATTCATTTTAAGAATACTAATGACTGAAAAATGATGTGAAATTGTATACTTTATCCCAAGTATCATAAAAACAGACTAAGTTCCTATCAAAGAGGAACTTGGTTGCTGATTTACTTACCAGATCTAGACTTTTAAGTTTGAGTTGCCAAGCAAACATGTCAAGTCTATTCTATAGCAGATTCTTTATAAAACTAGTCCACCTTTCCTTCCACTCTTTTTTTTTTTTTTTTTTTTTTTTTTTTTCCTAGTTTTCTACTCCTCTCGCTTCCTCAGTTCCACTCAGGAAAAGATGACAGAAGAGAAAATGAATGTTTATAGGGATAAAAAAGAGTGAGAGTGAGGCAGGTTCGGATATGGTGTAAAAATGTCAAAGTCTACCATTATAGAGGAAATATGTTGATTTAAGTAGCTACGCCTCTAGATCAAGTATATCTTTTTTTTTTAAAAAAAGATAGGCATAACACAGTAAAGAACCTGTCACTAATTTTTGAAACCTGCTCAGACAAATTCTCCCTCGGCCTTAGTTCTCTGCATCTGTTCAGCATCAGGGCCAGGCTACAATATCTGATCTGTCCACACAAAGAACTGCATCTGCTGCTCCCCTGACGCTGAAAAATTCAGAAAGGCCTTAAAAAGGCCAAGTCTTTGGCTACAATCAAATCTATGAACTGTCACCTTAAAGACTGGAGCAAGAATAACTTTGTTAAAAGCCTTAGATACTGATTCATGAACAAGACGGATTTTCAGATATGTAGAAGATGCTCAGAATGACAAAGGACTTTCATAAGAGGACACCAAGAGATGTACATTAATAGGAAACAAATTTCCCTTCTATTTTTATCAGTGATTCACTGTAAGCTTTAAATTCAATGATGCACCAGACTAAATGGCATTGGAACAACTATGCCCTGAAAAAGCATGGGCTGAATTAATTGCTTCTTTACACAAGGAGGTACATTAATGGAGATAAAATTGACATGTGAAGCAAAAACCTGTGCTTTAGCATTGAGGGGCTAGTCACACAGAGCAAGAGCACTCTAACATTTAATACACAATTAAATGACTCATCTGTGCGAAGTCCAAAGGCTTAAAAGAGACGCCCATGACTACTGTTATTGATGCTCCAATTTTTGGCTTTACAGATATTGTTTTACTCTTAATTTTCCTCTTCATTTGTCCTTACTCCACCTCAGACTCTTAATAACAAAGAGGCATCATCTTAAACCACCAAAAGTCATAACCCAAATTATTTTCTTCCCAGCTAAAGAAACTTTGGAATGAGTTCCCTTTTTCTTTCATGAGAAATAAGTTAATTTTCTTTAATTTCTTTCTCTTTATTCCAGACAATCAATATCAGATACTACAGTTTAAAAAACTGAACAGCAACAGACAAAATTGTTTTACAGCAAAATAAATACATTACAAGATCACAGGGAAAGGATACACAATGTTTGGCAATTCATGCTGTTAAATCCATGAGACTGTTTCCTATATAATTTGTTATGACAGATTTGTGGGAATTATATAACTACTGGCTCACCGATGATTTCACTCGTTTCTCATGCTAAAATGTCCAGGCAAAACCATAGATTCAAATTCCAGTAGCCATTTTCTGAAAAATTTTGTCTGGCAGAGAACATTAGTCAGTGATTCTGACCTTAAAAATCAAAGATTAAGAAAAAAAAATTGTTCTCTAATTCAGTAGATTAAAATCCTAGTATTTAAGAAAGTACTGTGTTTTTGTGTACCTGCAGGTATACAAGAATAGGACATGAGCTACTATAATTATGTTTTTTTGTTTGTTTGTTTGTTTGATTGATTGTTTTTGGCCTGTTGTTATCATGACAATTATACCACCAGGTCCAGGGAAGTAGCGAGATGAAAAGTTTCAGAATGCAAGTGCTTGTTGCCTGCTCTCTTTTTATCTGTAGAAGAAGGTACTGTGACCCTCATATGAAAGCAGAACTTTTCTATTAATATAAACCAGGTCAAGATGAGAGGACTGAGTAGTCTTTGTATCATCTTCCTCAGTATATGTAGTCTGTGGGAAGACAGTCATTTTGTAAATATATATATATATATATATATATATATTTTGGCCAGTGTGGTGACACTAAAATAACATTGCCTACATAGAAAACACAGTATTAGGTGGACAAATGAGTCTGTTTTATTAGCATTGGCTGGGGTCAGCACTTAGGAGAGATGTGTCTTCAGGAGTTATCCCTCTCTCTTGATTGCAGAGTGGTTCTTTTCCTAATTCAAAGTCTCAGTTAGCATAAATTGAATGGGATGAATTTGGACTACACCAAGTCATAATTGATCACTAGCTACTTTGGTGGGGGATGGAAAGAGTCAGAAATATCTCATTAAACATATAACCGTATAAATCATGTGATTTATATTGTATTGGAAGTTATAAAAGGTTTTCTAGTTTACCATTTGACCTGAAGATCTCTGTGAATGTCGAAATGATGATACTTGAATTAAAAAAAAAAAAAGAGAATAAGGATAATTAAGAAAAAAGTAACAATATGAGTCTTTACTTATATTTCGTATGTAAATTTAAAAACAGAATACGTTTCCTGCATACTTTTTTTGAGTATGCTGTTTATAAAGACATATATCTGTGCTTCATCTTATTCAAAGAAATGTGACATGATCTTCAATCTGCACACACCCTTAAGAAAGCCAGGGAGAAGCCATGGCAAAAAGTAAAACAAACTAACAGCAACAGAGACAAATCTTGACATTATTCCTGCAAACTGGGAGTTTTGTCATTGACTTCAGTGAATCCAGAGTTCAACTGACAAATTGTATAACTTGGAAACTGCAACTGTGAATTAAAGCTGGTAGAAAAATAATTACAGAGTGATATAAAATATCATTTTACTGTTTGTGTATTTTTGATTGTAAGATGGGGACTGTAAGTATGTAAGAAGAATGTGTTCTAGATATAAGTTGTTGTATGGGAGAAATTATAAAGATGATGCAGATTCCTAGAGCATCTGTGTTCAGAAAACAGTTTAACTCCTAGGTTAATGCAAAACATTGACCTCCAAATCCACTGCATGACTCGTGAGCTTGAGATTTTAGCTCACATTTGTTTCATTTTCCTTCACTCTTATGGCCTTATTTCTTTTTAGTTAACATTTTCACTCTTAAGGATTCAATTAGTATATGTTTCAGAATGCTCTCCAGATCTCTTCACTCTATTTGCTGTTAACAGCATTTTACTTGACAAGCTGAATGTAAGCACACTAGGATCTAGTCTCTGTTCTCCTACAAAACTGACTACACCTCCATTTTAAAGCAAATGCTGATACCTCTTCTTGTTTTGTTAGGTTATACTTCTAGTTTTGTACTGTATTCAACGATATTTAACTATGAGCTGTTTCTTTTTCCCTGAAACTTACTTTATTCCTCCTGTACCTCATCAAGTTCATCTACATTGTACTAATGCAGACTCTTGAAAAAGAAACTAAAGAATGTTCAAACAATAGAAATTTCCAGCTTTGAATATCTCTCCATATTCTATTTTTTTTTTTTTAACTTCTCACATTGTTATGCAATCAGAGCCTACTTCTACTGTATTAATATAAAGGGAAAATTACTGCTGAAAAGGACAACCTCAGAATTGGACAAAAAATCAAAAAATTATGAAAATCCTTTTATGGAAGAATGCACGTGCTTATGCTTTTAGCTAAAGGAGTGAAAGAATTGTGTTTTCAAAGCCAGTTGGAATTGATTTCCCTTGAGAAGTACTTTGCCTATTTTTTTTTCTCCCGAAGGGGACTGAATACAGGTTGGTGAAATTATTTCTTTTTATTCAAGGTTATTTTCAGTTAAAGATTATGAATGTTTTGTTTGGCAAAACTAAGTACTACATTTCTAACAGAATAGATTTGTCACAGAAAATAAAGCTCAATTTTTATGTAATTTTCTATAACTAATAAGCAGACCTTCTCCTTAATGATTACTTAAAATTGTTTCTTGTTCTTCTTAATAAAAATGGAAATTCTCTAGAGGGTAATGTTGAAAGCTTTTCCAAAAAATACCAAAGGTTGGGACATCAGTGGTCTAAAGCTTTGTTAAAAATAAGCCTAATAGATTCCTTGTCTCTGTGAGTAATGAGGTCCAGCATTTGTTTGCATTTGAAATGTCATTCATTTAAAGTAAATATCAAGATGGAATAATCACAAGAGCAAGAGACAAAAAGTGCTCTTAGATTATTTTGGTCATTTTCCAGAAAATGTAATATTGTTTTCTATAGGATGTTGTCCAAGAATCTGTCAAGTCACTTTTAAAAGCCTCTGTCAGTTCCCTTTGGGAACTATTCCCCTGGGATTTAAATTACTTCATTATCAGGAGATTTTTCCTTGATGTTTTCTTTGCTTGATTTCTTCCCGCTCTTCTTCTATCTATAGACTAATATATGACATTGAATTCCCTCTTTCTCCTTGGACTTTGAGCCCTACACATATCTAGGTTGTTAATTATGGTATATGTATATTTATTTATTCTTTTCGCAATTCCTCATACAAATAGAATCATAGAAACATAGAATATCTTGAGTTAGATGCAACCCACAAGCATCATCGAGTCCAACTCCTGTCTCCACACAACAGAATGCCCCAAAATCTGACCATGTGCCTGAGAGCGTCCAAACACTCCTAGAACTCTCACAGTATCAGTGCCCTGCCTACTTCCCTTGGGAGCCTTCCCAGGTGCCCGACCACCCTCTGGGTGCAGAACCTTTCCCTAACCCCCAGCCTCACCCTCCCCTGTCCCAGCTCCATGCCATTCCCTCGGGTCCTGTCGCTGTCCCCAGAGAGCAGAGCTCAGCGCCTGCCCCTCCGCTCCCCTCGTGAGGGAGCTGCAGGCCGCCATGAGGCCTCCCCTCAGCCTGCTCTGCTCGGGGCTGAACAAACCAAGGGACCTCAGCTGCTCCTCATACATCTTGCCCTCGAGTCACTTGACCATCTTTGTTGACATCCTTTGGACACTCACTTTAATAATTTGAAGTCCTTTTTATACTGTGGTGCCCCAAAACTGCACACAGTACTCAAGTTGAGGGTGAACTAGTGCAGAGTAGTGGGGGAAACCTGTTACATTTACTCTTATTTATTCGCAGTAGTGTCTTCTCAGACTTAGTGTAGTGCTCCAGTCATACACTGTACAATTCTTCACTGAAAAGGTGCATGATCTTGCTTACATTTAATCCCAGCTTCTTACATTTTCTTTCTAATATTATTAACATACCTAAAGCAGACTCCACGCCTAATTTGCTGCTCACTATCACATCATTAGCATTTTCTCTCCAGCTTCCAAGGCCTTGGCTTCCCTGGAGATGTTGGAAATCTCTGATTATTCAGCTAGGTCAGAATGTCATTAGCAAGGAACATGTAGATAAGTGTACTTTGGGAAAAATTTGTAGTGAATATATTGGCAGGATCTCAGGAATAAGCTGTCAGAAAAAAGAACTGTAGAAGGAGGTATAATAGTGAATGTATTAGACAAATCATATCAGCTAACAACTCTGAAAAATGTCAATTTTTATTTTTTATTTTTAAGTAATGACAATCATTCATTAATTCCCACTGATTTTAACTTCCAGTCAAATATCAGTATCCCTCAGACTCATGAATAGATTACTGTCTTTTTCTTTCTATAAAGATAACTTTCTGAAAGCAGATAATAGCAACAGGATTTACTCTTGTATTGAATCATTTTCAAATACAATTCCCAGCACAAAGGGATTCTCTTCCATGATTAAGACTGCAATGCACAGATGTTATACAGTAAAAATTAGTGTAATTTTCCCTCTCAATCTGTTGTTGATCCCTCAACCAGCTCTTCTTCTGAGCTACAAAGGAACATAAAATGCAGTCCAAATTAGTTTAACAACCATTTTAGCACAATAAATTCCTCATGTAATTTAGTTCAACCAAACTGTGTCATCTATGATTTTGTGCTGTGTTGTGAGAAACTGATAAAATATTTTATGCCTTGTTGTTTATTATGATAACTTTACCCCCTCTCTAAATTCTTTGATTTTATCCCTGGTGATTTAAGAGCTACAGAATCCAAGTCCTTCAGTGTGTAGTGTCTTAATTCTCATAATTTATTCTGAAATTATGCACTACAGCTGTGTATATTTGGAAGCTGATACAGTCAATTTCTCCAACAAGTGGAGGAAGATCTTTATTTAAAAAGCAAATCAGCTTTGATGACTTTCAGAATTCCAGAGTGAAATCTGACTGTAGAGTTTAAAAATAAATTTTGCAGGAGACTAAGAATGACCATTATTGTCTGTAGTTGTTTACAATTCCTGTAAAATAGCACTCTACTTCCCTTTCATTTTTTTAGTACATGATTTATATTTTTTTACAATTTCATATTTAATTTATTGTGTTTGCAGTTTTCTATACCTACACCCCGACAGTCTTCTGTAGGCAATTTTTTTTTTCATAACTGCTTTTTTTTGTTGTTGTTCTTTTAGATGATCTTCATATGCAGATTTTAAATTATTACTACTTTTGTTTAAATATCACAGCACATTAGTAGCCTTGCTGATTCCCATTGCAATGCTTTATTCAGCATATATTTCCAAATAATTTCCAGTCTTCTCCTTCACTCTGCTCACATTTCACTGGGCACTTATGTCAGGACTCACTTTAAGATTCAGTTGCCTAATTGTATGGTTCAGCAGGTGTGGTGTGCTACATATCCAAATTTTCAACTCAGAGGTGGCGATCTAGACAACATAAGCAATGGAGTCTGGAGGGCAACTCAGTGACATCTGCTTGTGAATCCATCTGTTCCCTTTCCCCAAGGTAGTTAGTGCTACCAGGAGTGGGAAGTTCCCACCTGGCTGTGTCTCCAAAAAAGAAATGGTTCTCTCATAGGTCCTGTGTCATATCTGACAGAAACATGTAGATATTTCAGGTACCCTAAGGTATCTCAACACCTGGCTCTAGACACCTGCACTTAGTCAAGTGATTGGATCCCAATGTTTGCTACTGTGGGACACGTACAGTTTAATTTCTTAATCTTGAGATATATCTCATGGAAAAAGACAAATTGCATTTCCAGTTCTGACATTAACATTCACACTAAAGATAATAACACCAACGTACTGCTTAAATCTCAGAAAAACCCAGTGCAACTCTAGTACAAAATAACTTTTACATTGTAAAGCAACTTTTATCTATTCTATTTTTCCTCAGTATACCAATAACAAAAATTTGCATTTTTTAATAATATCATTGTACTACTATTGCCTTTCCAAGCTATATAGATTTTTCACTTTTCTGGGATAGAAGTGAGACGTTTGAGTGAGATTCACTTTTAGACCCCAGTGGTTTACTTGTCTCCTTCAGCATAATACTTAGCATAATTTTACTTAATAATAACTATTTTATGGCATGTATAATAAATAATTATGTACTTAATAATTATATTATTATTACTATTTATTATTATTATGCTATTACATAAAAATACTTCTAGATGCTCTTTATTTTATTTTATATTTTGATTTCAAAGATTTTGTGGGACCACTGAACATTTTCTCTGAGCTAGTACACTCCAGTGAAAATGATTGGGAATAATATCATTTTTCACTACTGCTATCAATAACATAATAGGTCATTTTTTACACGTAGTACATCTTCCATAAGGATTTTTTAGTTTATTAGTAGATAGATCTTTGGAACTAATGTCTGTTTTAAAATGTAAAAGAGATCAAGAAGTCAAATCTCAAAGATGACCCAGATTCAGTAAAAGATATTTACACAGATTCCTGTCTTATTATGAAAACATATATGATGTGAACACCATTGAAACAAGACTGATTTCTGAATTTTTGAAATAACGCAGTATCCAGTTCCTATTAAACCTAGTGGATGGCTAATTGTTTTATAATGTTCACATTTCCCCTGACTTTTTTTTTTTTTTTTTTTTTTTTTTTTAGGTTACTGAATATTTTCTGATCGTTTTAACAAATTTGTCTGTCAGTCTTCATACTTCAAGTAGCAGTACTTACAGCAGCAAGTAAAACAGCAGCTAAAATTCAAGCTGACTCTATTATTATTAATTTCTACAATATATTTCTTTTTGACTCAGAAAATTCACCCTCAGATGCCTGACTTTGCAGCATAAAGGATATTTAGGGATTTTTTTTCCCTGAGGAATCTGAATTTAAATTAAGCTTTAAGTGGAAACTGTGCCTGGGTACTCTAACCTGTGTTATAGGTACAACCAAGTGATACAATGTGGAATTAATTCATTTCATCAGTAAGACTGAAATCATTAAAGCTACTGAAGTTCAACTTTATAGGCAGGAAAAGGAAAAAAATGCAAGATTAAATGAAATATTTCTGCTGAGAAGTCTCTTTTGGAAAATTGAGAAATCTATTTTAGAAAGTACTTTCTCTGTTTCTAAAGGTACTACTGCAGAAACACTTTTCACTTAGGAGTTTTTTGGAAGAATTGCTTCCAATATTCTTTTGGGAATATTGCTTTAGAAGCTATATTAGGATTAACAATCCAAGAAGTCTCCAGAAATGCTCTTAGCTGGAGCTGACATTCATTCCCAGAGGCAAGATGTCAAATCAAACTGGCAGGGGGCCAAAACCACTGTATCATCGAACAATATATATCTGCTTGTTTCACAAAACAACAGCTGTTTTCATTACAGTTGATTGCTTTTCAGACGGAGAGAGCACCATAGCCTGGGAGAAATGAGAACTAATGAATCTCAGCCAGCCTATAGAACAAGCCTGAAACAACCACGCCAAGTTTTAGGAAAGGCTTTGGCAAATGGGCCTGGGAATTCGTGCCACATTTGCTGCCAGTAAAGGTCAACATCTATGGAAATGTCAGTCTGTTCCACCTTTCAAGCTAAAATTCTGCTCCTGATTCACCCAATAAACTCAAGATTGGCTTTGACCAGTAAACAATAAACCAACTTTATTATCTGCTCTTTAGACTACAGCCATTAAAAAACTGGCAAAATCCCTTGCCTCATCAAAATCTATAATCTATTACTTAATTATACAACTGTTACACAAAATCTATATGTTGAATACAAAATAAGTGAATAATTCATGGAACCACAGATTAGTAGGGGCAGCATAGATCAAGTTGCTTAGATCATTAAGTAGTTTATGCTAGAAAGGATTTCTGAAGGTCATCTAGCTCAATCCCCCAGCTCAGAGAGACAGCTTCAAGCTAAGTTCAGGTTCCTGGGGCTTCTAAGGTTGCTTTTTGGGTATATCTGAGGAGAGATATTGCACAACATCTCACTTTGAATCACGTTTACAACATTCATGTTGTAAAATACTGTTTCTTCTTTATGTCTAATTGCAACTTCCCTTGCTGGAAACTGTGACTGTCATCTTCTGTATATTGGCTGTGCATATACCTCAGGAGAGTCTGGTAGTCTTCACTATACCACCCTTTTATTATTATTATTATTATTATTATTATTATTATTATTATTATTATTATTATTATTAAAAGAGAGAGAGAGAACTAATGATTCTAATAATTGATTCTAATCCATCTAACAATTCTATGATTATAATACATCTCCACTGAACCACCTCTCCTGAGCCAGCTCCCTTGTACGTCACGAGCTACAGACCCAAACATGTCAGTGGATTCCTTCTGGTTTTGTTCCAGCCTGTATTTTCTATATGGGGGAGCCTAACACAGTGCTCCAAGTGCAGAATGGCAGGTCATGAATAAAGGAGAATTGTCATTTTTCTTGACATGCTGGCTGCACTCTTGTATACTTTAATGTAATGTATTTTGGTTTAGAATATTTGAATTAATGACCTTGGGGATGGATTACTGAGTAAGCCGCTCTTCTTTCTAAACTGTAAGATAAAGTGCATATATCAAGTCTTTCTGTTTGTATTTGACTAGAATGGAACAAAATCTAGGAAATCAAATTCATGGCTATGTTATAGTCCAAGATAAAAAAAGGATTCTTCTCTATTTTGTTCTCTAAGTTTTCTTCCATTTAGAAACATTTCTGAGAATCAATATACCATCAACAAACGAAACTAAAAGTTGAGATTTTTAGAAAATAACAAGCATTAGAAAACAGTTTAATGGTAGAAATGTGAGTCTGCAAGAACTGCTCATCATCCTGCTCAGACAAATGGAAAACAAAGTGTATAGTACCAAATGCAGGAATACAAGAACATAAATTTGATGTAATTTTCATCTATCCTTAACACTGATGTAAGTATTGGATTTTCATACTGCAGCTGATGTAATTTTTTAGCAAAATGGCCACCAGGAAAGAAGTAGATCTCAACTTGATATGAAATAAGATAGCCAATGTATATAATAAATATATGTTTTTAAATTTATGATCATGACTAACTGTATCTGAAATACATTTGGCAAATAAATGACAAAGATTATTAATAATCCCTAAACATTCACATGGTAGTGCAAACAAAATGCACAATGAGGCCTTTTTTTTAAAAAAAAACAATTACATCACCAACATTGTTTTTATGATTTGTTGCATTGAGTGAGCAGTAGCTACTATATGCTCTTACGACTGTAATCCAAACATCACATCTATGCTAGTCACAAAGCTTTTACTTCAAAAGTGGACATTTCTATCTATTGTTCTGCACTTCTTCTTCTCAGACAGTATTGATTGACAGTGTCTGGAAAACAAGCAGCAGCACAGTGATCCAGATAGGGATTTTACCTCTAACCTGCAGTCATACTATCCAATTGAATTTGTAGGAAATTGGAACAGGAAATCATCATCAAGCATAACTTGTGGCTGGATGAGAAGATAGATACATGTTTCAGTACTCCGTTCATTTCCTACATGGTCTTTGTTAAAAAGAGGAACAATGTGGTCCCAGAGCCTGCAGTGAGATGCCTATTAATCTGAAAAGCTGGAATTATCTTTAATTTCTCAGTTTAGGTGCAGCCATGGTACTACAGCAAAAAAAACCTGTGAGCTTATTCTGCTCAGTGTGCATTTATATCAAACTTATACTGAAAGATTTGGTACCTGGGCTTTTAAATATGTCTATTTTTTTTTTTTTTTTTTTTTCTTTCCCTTTTGGCTATTAATGCAGACATTCTACACAGATCATGGTTTAGGAAAATTTATTTATTTATTTATTTATTACAAAGATGGCATGAAACTCCAGATTTCTCCATTCACACCATAGGATTTCTCATTGTATTTTTCCGGCTTGCCTTTCAAAGCAGGAAAGTGAATGGACACCACATAAACAGCCAAATCACATGACACTGGTGGGATACTGATGTGATAAACATCCTGTTAATTTTTTACATTCTAGGATTAATTTACACTGTATCAAAACTGCAATAAACGTTCACATCTTTAGTTTTCCCTTTGTCGGACCCCTTGGTAGGTACCCAGCATTGTGGTCCATGAACAGTAACTAGACAAGTATTCACTGTATAAATGCAAAACAAGACATGGTTCTTTAAGCAACCAGTAGACATACAAACATACCCATCTACCTAAGGCATGCAGTACAGCATCACCAAGACTACATCAGACGACACCCAGATAATGGCCTTGGACCTTCTGCTGCAGTGTATATACACACAAAACAAGGTTTAACAGCTCATAGTACAGAGCAATTCAGCTACAACTACACAATTATGAAAGGCCTATTACTCAGAGGAGGGGACAAGACTCTGCATGGCTTCATGGATGTTGCCACAACACTTAGCATGTCCTGAAAGATGTCAAAGAAAACATCAGGTTAACAGGTCATTCATCTCACTGTGCAGTAAATCAAATTAAGATGTCAGCAATTCAATTTTTTGCTGAAAGCAGCTGGGAACACTTTTAGTCCCAGCTCACAAGTGGTATTCATAAAGGTGTTGGATGAAACCTTTAACAAATATGTTCCTAGGGATCTTCAGCCGAATTGAAGAATTGTGTTCATATTAATTTAAATACTCCTACACAGTTCAGTTAGTTCATCTGGCAAGCTCTCCAGAGGAGGGATTCTGTCAGTGAAAACATTAGGTAGTTGCAATGAGAAACTAAAGATACACTCAGAAGTTTTCTAGTCCCTGATGGCAATTTGGCTTGTGGCTAGCAGGACGATTTTCATCATCATTAGAGTTCGTTGTTTAAACATGGAGACATCTATTAGTCATGCTGTTTTCTGTTCCTGGTATTAGGACAACTAACTAACATAAGCATTACCCTTGCATTTGATTGTTTGAAGTCACAAAATGTGAACAAATGCATTAAAGGTCTCACTTGTACATGTCTTGTAACAGGTGGGGTTCATTCCCTGACAAAAATGGACAGAAACAGAAATTCTGGGTAAGTGAATCCTTAGCATTCTGTTTTGAGGCAGAAGACAAAATTTCTACAGTACAGATTATCAAAAAACAACTTTTCTTTCATTCTCTCTCTCAGACTCTACTTTTCCCTTCACCTTTAAGTCTCCTGTATAATTCTATTGCTTTCTGGCAAACTTTTATCCTGCTGGCCCTTGAACTATAGCGTCACTTGTCTCAATTTCAAAGCCTGTTTTGTCTGATTTCCCTACACCTACATCTGTGTTTTTTCCCACACCATCTTTTCTGTCTCAAATCTTATTCAGGTTTCCCATGAAGACTCTCTTCATTTTGATTCCTGAAAATGACAGTCAATAATATATATCAGCATTAATCATTAAACCATTTTGAAAAGACAAGCTATCTATTTAAACAGCATTGACAATGCCTTCCAGCTATGAGTAAAAAATTAAACATAGGTTTTCAATGATTTAGAGTAAGTCAGATTTTATCACTTCAGTTATGATTAATAGCTCATTTCTGTGTTCAGAAGGTAATTTATAGTTTACTTAGCTGATGGCAGGATTTATAGTAGTTGGTTTTACTGACATCTAGGGCAAAACTCCTACTGACTTAATTAGAAACTAAATTTCTCAAAATATCAATAGCTACCTGAATGAAACCTAATTTATTAAAAGTCAGCTTTTTCATATCTAGGGTCTCTCTTTAACATATTATTTGTAATTGGAATTTTGACCACTGTTGTTTAAGTGACCGTTTCCTTCAGGCAATGTTTGGATCATCTAATGATATCTGCTTCAATATTTCAAACTACCTAGTAGAAATAGTAGTCCATTATTACTAACCTTGACTTTGGAACTAAATTTTTTATCAAGATAAACAATTAGAAATGCATTCTTGCTGAATCAGAGAAACTCTGTTTCTGTAAAAAAAACTACTATAGAAGATTAATTTTACATTTTATACCTTTATACCTCTTAAATACCACCTTATAATAATGAAAAACATATATTTTTCCTCTTCTTTTTCTTAGATTGCTGCAAATTCCTGGGGAAAATCTTGGGGAGAAAATGGTTATTTTAGAATTCTACGTGGACAAAATGAGTGTGATATTGAGAAGCTGATTTTAACTACTTTGGGTTAGCCATAGTCTTCTATCCTAAAGTATTATACTATATGCTGCTTTATGTATCTGTTCTTTTCATTGTTGCATATAGTCTTTCTATTGAAATAAACATTTCTTCTCTGTAAATTATCTTTCTTTCTGTTATGGGTTGTTAGGGCTTCCTGACTTGAACACACTGCACCTATCATACCACTTTTACAATCTCACCTTGCACAAAGCCTCTTCTATACAAATAATGAACTGTCTCCAAGACTACTGAAAACCTTGGTGTCTCACAGAGCAGGAAGCTCCCTTGCCTGTTATTTACATCTCACCATGATATTGTTATATTAATAATGGCTGATTCAATGGTGCTTGAAAAATTCAGCTACATTGTTAGTATTAATCTCTTTATGTTACATACTGTGGTCACAAATCCTTTTAGAAATATTATGTGCTCTTCCACATAGAATTGCCTTGGGCAGCTCATGGTCATGTTAGATTAAAAAATAAAAATAAAAATAAAATACAAAAAAAAAAAACTAATAAATAAATAAATAAATAAATATCACTAGAATTCTCATCCTGTTAGAGAACAAATGTTTCTTATCCTAGTTTACATTAATTGTATGTATGTATTATTTTCTCTTCCAGAAAAGTAATGTTTTACTAGTAGATTCCATAAAGTTGATGTATTTATAGTAATATAAAAATAGCTTGTGATGAAACAGTATATTCCCATTCCCACAACCACACTAAAGATGTACATTGTAATAGTTTAATTGAATGAAAAAGAAGAGATGAAGAAAACGTAATTTTCCCTCAACAAAATCTAGTCAAGTTTCATTCCTGAGCCGCTTGCTTTCCAACCTGGGAACATGCATATGACTGGTTTCTTATCATTCTCCAAAACCTGTTTCTATTGCCCAACAAAGAGTGTCAGAAAAGACATTCTGTTGTTTGTCTGTCATCTCTGTAGTCTAGACACAGCTCTCAGTGTTGGCCAACAGGATGTCTACCAGTAGTTCCTTAGTGCTGATGAGAGACCCAGAGGCCCTTTCATTCCTAACTCTCCCTTAGCTGCTTCTGTCTGAAGAAGCAGCCTACTGGAATGCATACCCTCCCATCAGCATGGCTATAGTTCTTCATAGACTTGAGGACCATTTGGCTTATTTATTTATTAAAATATAGATATTACCACTACCAGTATAAGAAGAAGTGAGCTACTCTCTCTCCCTTTTAGTTTCAATTAATCCAAAGGCCAATTTCCCATTGGAATCATTGGTCATAAAATTATCTGCAAAAGAATCAATGTTGGCATGTTAATATATGGGAGAAAAAACTGCCATGAAATTAGAGTAAACGAATTTTCAGTGACACTTTCAGTATCTTTAATAGACTGTTCCTTCCTCATTCCTTCATTTCTAGAAAATGAAGAACTTGATTTCTAGTATCATCAGCAAAGGAGTAATATCTTTTCCTTCAAGAACAGTTCATATGCAAGAGATGTCCTTGCCACTAAAATAATGTTACTTAAACTAAACTCAGGCACAATTTATGTTGGATCATTACTGGAAGACCTGTTATTAAAATGTTGTATCATACTGCTGCAGATCAAGCTCCTCTGTGGCCTCTAGTGTCATACAATGAATTTAGACACAAAAACCTTAATCACTTGAAATTAATAGTTAAATATAACAAAAGCAATTTTAAAAGAGCTAAACACTCTGAGAGAAGAAGTAGCCTTTCTAGTTTTGGTGAGCTAATCAAGTACTTCTGAGGAAAATGCTCTGAGTCATCTACAAGGCCACTTCCTACACCCTTGATGTATATTGATTCTATAAGCTTCAAGATTTCAAAAGAGTAGGACTTAGCTCTGAAGTGAACAATATTAAAAAAAAAAAACAAAACAAACAACAAAACAAAAACAAAAACAAAAAAACAGTCCTTTGCAGGTTTTATTTTATTCAAGTCCAAGCTGTTTTGCACTCCTATAGCTCTTACAGTGACTGTTGTTACTCTTGATTTGCTTGCAAGACCTGTCCTGGATCTGAGCAGTCATGTTAAGCATCTTCAGTAGTAAGAAAGCTCAGAATTAGTCTTCTAGATCTTTATCTGCTCAAATGGTCATATTAACTTGAACAAAACACTATAAGGAAGCAAAAAGAATCTCACCATGTCAAAGCAATTTAATTTTTAGCAGTGATATCATTTTACCCATCTTCTGTGATTTACCTTTGGTACTCTGAGGAGTTCATGTGCTCAGCACCTTCTTCATGCTTTCTCAGTATCATAAAGCTGTTTTCAGTTTGCTACAGTATCTGGAATTTAACAGGCATCCAAAAGTTTATGTGGAAAAAACCACTTCGCACTTTGAAAACCACCTTGATGTTGCAGCAGCTTCTCTGCTGTTGTTCAAAGTACAAGCAAAGAGTCTCCTGTCTGTGCAGGTCTTCTCACTCACACTGATCAAGAGACACTGGGGCCAGAGACTCTCATGAAAACTATCTGGAGACAGATTTTAAATGTCAAAAAGGCTTTGAGCTCTAGTTCAGTATCTGGTGGGAGTATGAAGAAACTTGCTCTTCATTAAGATGCCACCTTTCTAATTTCTCTCTTTCTTTTTACCTCTCCCTCACTAATGTTCTGCTGTGCTTGCTATCTTAGACTAAAAGTACCATCTAGTCTGGACCTTTTTTCTATATCAATAGAGAAAATATGTGGTTCAGGTTAACTCAACAAAGAATGCGTTGGCTTTAAGTCACTAGCATTACTAATGCTTTGCAGGAATCACAAAAAAGGGTGGTAGCAGGAAGGGAAGGCAATGCAGGAACATCCTTCTGTGACATGGTGTTAACTTACCTTTTCCATAAGTACTGGAAGGTAACATTGTTATGGAAAGAAAAAAAAGTCCTGACTCAGACATCCAGATTATGCATTACAGAATTTCTTGTTAACAAAATGTTATATGAAGTCTTGATTTGCTGTCAGTCTGTGTAAATTTTAAAACTGAGTATAGAAATAGCTAGAAAAGCATATGTCTTGGCACCTGGGACCTGACAGTATTCATAACTAATGTAAAGTTCCTTGTCTAAATTCCTGTATATTTAGAAAATGTTTCAAATAAAATTCTGAACAGAAATACCTGTAGGCTTCATGAGAGTTTGAATCTTTCCAGTACTAACTGAGCAGAACAGGCTTCTTTTTCAGTTTATATTACTATTCCTTTTTGTCTTTCCAGCAATCAGATCCTAAATGTTACTGACAGTATCTAATAGTTGAACAAGGCTATTACCCTTTCAAATGTTTTTAAATGCAAATTTACTTAAAAATTAAAATGGATAACAAGTTAACAAAGGAACCCTGCTATTCTTATGTTACTGTTACCTTTTCTCCTATCCTACTGTGATAGAAACATTGACCATCTGATAAATGATAATAAATCCCACCCTGAAAAATGGCTTACTGTACTATGGAAGCACTATCAAGCCTGGCTATATTCTGTGGGTTTGTATCCTTTTGTTTGCATATGGGTGCCCTGTGTTTGTTCCATATCATTTTGTTTGCATATATGAGTGCCTGGAAAACACTGAATTCCTGAAGGCAACTGCTCTGTTGTGCAATCTGAGTCACATACAGGCACCTGAGTCTCAGGGAGCTACTTCTACCTGTGGCTCCAGGCAGAGAGCCTGAGAGACATAAAAACATCCTTTCCTACATCACTAACAATCAATACACACAACTTGGCAAGACTGGGTTTTCCCAGCTCTGGAATTTGCTCATTATCATTAGGAAGTCTACAAATTGATGGCACCTGCCACAATATTCAATACAATTTTGTGTGATGTTTCAGAATCCTGAGTGTGATGAAAATGCTTTTTACAAAGCCACACAATATCATTGAACTAGGCAATGTACATACTCCTGATTAAATTAATTAAGAAAGTTGAAGCACTTGAACATCACACCTAATGAGCACTGTTGCTTGAGAACAAATACTAAAGGCAGCAAGGCTGCAAAATGTGGTTGGAGCAGAGGGAAAGGTTTTGCCAGTGTGGCATTTAGACACTTCAATTGTTATGGGAGAAGGAGAGAACATGGACAACCTCCTGAATTCCTCCTGAATGCCTGTGCCAGTGCACCTGTAGTTTCTACCCTGCCTCTAGCTGGGGGATGCAATACATGGTTTGGGTTTTACTAAGAGCTTCTCTATCTGCTGTTTAGTGTGTGTTACTGCCTGTAATTCTCCCTTAAGAGGCTGTAGTTAGGTAGAAAAGAAGGGTTTTAAGGTGGCTGCTTTGTTCTGCATGTCTGGGGTGAAGGCCCTCTAGAAGAGTTTTCCTTGAGTTTCCTTCAGTCTGGCAGCCAGCACTGAGACTCAAACCTGCACAGCTTTATGTATAGCTTAGTACAACAAAGACTTTGTTTTTTGGGAATGCAGCCTAAAGCAATCAGAAAGGGAAAGCTATGAGACATAAGGCACTTGCAGCTGGAGCAGTTATTAGACAAGCCCTAAAAAAAAAATGAAAAGGGAACTGTTTCCCCATAGTTGCTGGGTCAAGACAAGTTGCTAGATGGAGAGAAACAATGAGCTACCCTCCCAGGATCCAGAGACAGAAGGAGATCTGCTTTCAATTGTCTTTAGCTTAATGTTTGACTAGTGGTGCGACAGGAGCTTGCTCCTCAGCAATTAATGCTTCACCTAGCACTTGGTAATCATTTCCTACACGAACAACTTGCTTACCTCTTTGCACCAATTCCCCAGTGGCCTCTGCAAGGATTAAACCTTCAGCAAGATGGAGTCTGAATCCTCTTTGCCTGAGTTAAGAACAAATTTTGTGCAACATTACTTTATTCTGAAAGACTTATGTCCCTTCAGCCAACATATGCCCTTATCCAGTTACCATGTTTATTTCCAGACCAATTCAATCTGGGGACTCCCAGCTTCTGGAATTTTATTGGTCATTTATTCCCAGTACCATGTGTTGTTCAGCCTTCACCTAGAGCCAAGAAGTTTGGAAGAGTTCAGTGAGTGAAGACTGCGTAGAGTGAACCTCTGCTTTGTAGAGCAGTCACTTGCTGCTAGGGCATATTAAAGGCAAAATGAATGCAATGAAAGGAATCAATTTTCACTTTTCTTTATAGCAATGAAGCTGTCAAATATGCATACAGTATTACTTACATCAGTTATAGTTATTACTTCATCTGTAATACTTTATAGCTATGTCTGGAAATCTTGATCACGAAGCAGCACCATGCAAAGCTATTCCTGGTGAACACAGCAGAGAAGAAGGCCTGAAGCAGCAGGTCAGACTGCTCGCTACTGAAATCCCCAGTGCTTTTTAAGTTTTCTGCAGCCACTTAAAGCCATGGGGAGCCTCAGGCTGTGTACAAGACACTTCAGGGTTATTCAGAAGTTTCACTCAGATGTGCCGATTGTGACAGCCACATGAACACAGGAATTTGAACTGCTTACAGAATCTATGCATAACTGTTTCCATTGCAAAATTCTGAAGACCATCTCCCCCCCTCTTTTTTTTTTTTTCTTCATAGGATAAACAGTGTAAAAATACCAATTCTGTGCATTACATTTATCAAATCACTATACACAGCACAATAAGTTTTATCAAATAAAATAAATTATAGAAATTATTTGTAAAATTCAAATATTTAGTCTTAGTGTGCTATCATAGTGTGAAGGACTTGGCTGATGGTCCAAACTTTTCAGCAAGTCTGGGCCAAGCTTTGAGAAAGTCCAAAGCAAGAGTATTTTTCTATGAGAAGCTGGGTTTTTCTGCACCCAACCTGTTTTGGAACTCACCCCAATTTCACTTTGACTTCTTCATTGGTTGTAGTCCTAAACCAAAATGGACCCTGACATGAAATTAACACAGTCACGGGGAAGCTGGGCAGCAGGATTTTTTTATTTTTATTTTTTTTTAAATCCACTTTTGATGTCCAGTCAGTAGACCCTGCCAAGATGCATACAACGGTGCAACAGTGTTACATACAGAAATGTTAGAGCACCAAGGGGGAGGCTGCCCTCATGGCATTCTCAAGTAAATAATTGTGTAATGATTCAACAAGTTTTTTAAAAAAAAGAGAGAGAGAGAAAGAGAAAAAAAAAACTGATTACAACAAATCACTCATTTGTCTAAACTCTGAAGAATTAACTGTTCAATTACACTGGAAAACTTCATCGTTTTGAGTGAAGTTTGTATGAACAGATGGCATTTCACTAATTGGCTATTTTTAATGTGGATTTTTCATTCACTCTTCTGATGCTTCTCTGCTTCCTCATGGGGTGTTGCCTCTTAATGTGTTTGTATTTGTGTATTACCCTCATTTAGTTATATGCTCATGTTTTTGACAGTAAAGGTGATATTTAAGTATGGTTGAAGGCAAGCCATCTGTGTATGCTTCGAATATTGTGCTCCTAAACATTTCCATGGTATTTCAGAGAGGCTACAAGAATTTACTTTAGCAGAGCAGGAGAACAAGAAAAATAACCTAGTTCCTGTGTACTGAATTTTCTCAGTGGGCAGACCGCTGAAGTGACAATTGCAGCGAGGGGAAGAATGTAAATGGGCATAACAGAAGTTTTGATATCACCTATAATTTCTGATGCTATTGTATTCTCCTTTCAGCCAGCTTCCCTCTGTGCATGGTTATTCATGCTCACTCTTTGCTGTGGTAATCTGCTGACTCCATATAACTTCAAAAAAAAAAAAAAAAAAAAAAAGCTGGGGGGGATTATTTTTTGTTATTTTTTCCACCAGGGACTTACCCTAAGGGAGTCGTTAATGATTAGTCATCAAAAGATAAAATCCTGAGAAACTGGTTACACTTCATTAAAGATGCTAAGCAATACCTGTGGTTCAAGTCTGAAATCTTGACCTATTGTTGTGCTGATGTTGGGTAAACAAGATGCTGGGATAGTTCAGACTGATGACCCAAGATAGGCTACTGCATGTGCAATTCTTAAGGCTACTGAGAACTCACTCTACATGAGATACCCTGAGTCTTCACATACCTACACACATCTCCTAGGAGAGCTAAAGGCTATTGGGCTGTGTGTGCTGCAGAGGACAAACAGGGATCATGCTCAACAGCATGAAAGGAACTACAGAACCTGTGTGCATCTGTGGATACACAGATCTGTGTGTCGGGGTAAATACAGAGAGAACATTTTGTCCAAGGCACTGACATGGGGCTAGAATTGTCCTAAAGGAGAGCTAAATTCAATTGACAGATAATTCAGGCAGCAGGGATGTTCAGAGCTGGATAAATCTCAGGAAACCGACCATTTTATGGCATTGGTGGATAGGGGAAGAGCAACTGCCATCACCTACTTGGACTCGTGCAAAGCATTTGACACTGGCTCCCATGATATCCTTGCCTCTAAATTGGAGAGACAGATTTGACAGATGGACCACTTGGTGAGTAAGGAATTGGCTGTGTGCCTGCAATCAAAGAGTCAGTAGCTACAACATCCATGTGGAGATCAGTAACAAGTGGTGTTCCTCAGGGGTCAGTATTAGGACCAGCACTGTTTAACATCTTTGTCAGTGACATGAACAGTGAAGTTGAGTGCACCCTCAACAGGTTTGCCGATGACACCCAGCTGTGTGGACACCAAGCTGTGTGGTGCAGTCAACACACTGGAGGGAAGGGAGGCCATCCAAAGGGACCTGGACAGACTGGAGAAGTGGGTCTGTGGGAACCTGATGAGGTTCAACATGACCAATAATGTCCCTTCCAACCCAAACCATTCTGTGATACTAAGGCATGTTGCCCAGGTAAAGGTTGTGAAGGTATCAATAGAAAGGAGATGCATTTGCTTTGCTGAGAACACTGACTAAACAAGCTAAGACTGTATGATTATTTTCTTCCTGTAATAATTTTTAAAAAATAAAAAATATTATACATGAACTATTGGGTACCCAGAGGCCAAGGATTTACCATCAATACAATACAGCAAGAATATCACATCCTTCAATTCCAGTGGTGATGCACTTTCTCATACAGGAGGAGAACAGGTAGGAAAGGAGAAAGAAACAAAGTGTATATACTTCCTTCATGTATATTCTTGAAAATAAAGATTTGAACTTTTGTAGTGTCTTCATGAGAGAGATTTACACTGGTTTATTTTATTCAACAGCTTCCTTTCCTTTCAAAAGGGAAAACCTAGAAGAACAGTTTAGCATGCTGAGTGTACGCAAAGGTTATTCTCTGCTCAGGTTTCAGTGAGACTAATGTACTGGTTGCAAATCTAGTTGACCTGGGGAAAAAGATAAATAATTGTTTTTCTCTTTTATTTATTTTGAAAGTCTCCCTCTTTCTTCAAATGCTTAAAATAAAGAAACCTATTTGCTCAGTGCTCATATCGGTCTGAAGGGATTTGGTTACATTGCATGTAAATACATTCAGGATGATGTGAAGACATGGCCTTAGTGCAGTGCAAGTCTGGGCAATGGTAGTTGTCTTTATTTAGAGGGGTCAAACCCCGGACTCAGTGTAACAATCTGTGGGATTGCCTGCATCTACATACATGAAAACTATCTCCAGAAGAACTCTGTTAACATGTGCTTCAGTGCTTGTAGAGACTGAAATGTTAATGCCTTTGTTAGGAGGGGTGGTATGGTGTGGGTGAAAATGATTTCTTTAACTTCATATTTCCTTTTCAGGAGAGCAAAATATAGCAAAGTTCCACACGAATTTAGTGATTTTTGACTATGATGAATCTCCTAAGGAAACATAGTACCACTATAACTGTATGGCATGTGTAAAGCCAAACTGTAACTGTTGAAAAATAAGACTGTTCCTGACTCTTCACTGAAGAAATCTTATTTTGTGGCTGCTTAACCTTCCAGTTTTGCTTATCAGTGGTTATTTGTATGCAGGAAATTTAAGATCATTGCATAAGGCCATTATCAAATCTATTTCTCACTGGCAGCAGTAAAAAAAATAATTAAAAGTATTGTAAAAGAGTACTTTTTTCCCCATGGAAAAAGCCTGAAAACTGTGATAGGTTGGATGTTAAATTATTTTACAACAAATCCTCCCATTCCAAATACATTCTGTCCCACTGCAACCCATGTGTGTTTTTATCCTTCTTTAAAGAGACTGGGCTTCAATTCAATCATTGTTTTTAATAACAATTTAGCTGTCAAATACACATACAGCATTACTTACCTGGCTTTGGTTATCAGTATATCTCCCTTGGCCTGAACTGCCTACTCTCCCCTCCCAGGATTAGGCAATTAGAGAGAATAGCCAGAGATTTAGGAAAACTTTGGACCATAGGAAGAGAAAGGTAGCAAGGAATCAGCAGTTTCTTTCCATTAATTTGTTTTCCAGGGCTGACGTTCACCCAAGCAAAATAGGATGAAACACTTGGTGTGCTCAAGAATCAAGACAGCATGACATGGCCCTTGATGAAATGCCCCTTTGAGATGTAAGTGATGGCTCCCCTTTTTTTTTCTTGCACCGATCTAAGTTTCAAGTCAGTTGTTTTGAAACACCTTTTGGAGTTTGAGGGTGCATCTGTAGACAGAGCTGGCAGATCTAGAGGCAGAGCATCCCAAACTATATGTCACTGTTGTGGTTTAACCCAGCCGGCAGCTAAGCACCACACAGCTGTTCTTTTACCCTCCCCCCTCCCTCTCTGGGATGGGGAGAGAAATACGAAAGTAAAGCCTGTGGGTTGAGATAAAGACAGTTTATTAAGACAAGAAAATAATAGTAGTACTACTAAGAATAATGTGTACAAAACAAGTGATGAACAATACAAATACTCACCACCCACTGACTGATGCCCAGCCTATCCCCGAGCAGCCGCCCCACCCATCCAGGCCAGCCACCCATATATATTGTTCAGCATGACATCAGATGGTATGGAATACCCCTTTGGCCAGTTTGGGTCAGCTGTCCTGGGTCTGTCCCCTCCCAACTCCTGCTGCACCTTCAGCCTGCCCACTGGCAGGACAGGATGAGGAGCTGGAAAGTCCTTGGCTTAGTGTAAGCACTGCACAATTAAAACATGAGCATGTTATCAACACTGTTCTCATCCTAATCCAAAACATAGCACCCTACCAGCTACTAGGAGGAAAATTAACCCTATCCTAGCTGAAACCAGGACAGTCATATTGGCCAGAAGTTCTTTCTTTACTCAAACCAACTGCTTTCAATGCACACACAAAGCATCTGTGAGGTATTGATTGCCTTTCCCCCCCCCACAAAGTTATTTCTATTGTTGATGTATTCAGAAACAAACTGGTTGTCTCTAGTAAAGTTTTTTCCTCACTGATATGTTCAATAGCAGACATGCGGGAAAGGTCTTCTGAAAGTGCTTAAGAAAGCAGCTAGTCACGCTCTGTCGATGCACAGGGAAGTTGGGTGAATTATTTCTGGGTGCTTATGAAAAGCCCACTTATGGCTATTAGAAAACTATTTTATGTTCATAAAACTCCACTCTATGCAGACACAATGTGACTTAAAAGAACATCTTAATGGAGTCTAGCTAGAACCTAAAATCAATATTTCATTTCTCTTAGTCTTTGCTTTCTAAAAGGCACATAGTAGTGCCTGGAATAAGGATGTGAGAGATTCTGACTGATAAGGTCATACTACCAGCATCTACCAGCACTACCACATACTCTTTGTTCACTTTGTACTTTACAAATTGTCTTTTGGTATGAAACATTTGATATAAACGTAAAAAAATCACTGGAAACCATATAATTAAAAGGTACTTTAAAGGTACAGGTACACAATTTTGTGCATGAATTTACATACAGTTTCTTGTACTGATGCCACAAGCTTTTATAGATGAGTTTCCCTCTCAAATCTCCGGTGATCCACCAGAACAGAGGTCCAGTTACAATGGTAACAGTACATGGGGTTTAACCTTCTGTTCTCATGGAAATAAAGCTCCTTATCACATAGGGAGTTCTTCAACATTGCTAAAATATGCTTACCAAATACCAGCAAACATCGTAATGCAGGGAAGCCTTTCAAAAAATTACTTATAGCTGCATTTCCATTCACTTCAGACTCTAGAGAGACACAGGCTCTTTTTCTAGCTGGGATTTCTATTTTTAGAAGAACAGTAAATTTCATTAGTAGTTTCTCTAGGCTGGGTGTAACTCTGAGCTGAATGGAACTGAAAGAATGAAGTAATCCCATTCATTAGTTTATTTAGATGTGCATCATTTGAAATGACGCTATTTTGCTGGGCCTTATTTAGCTTGACTGTAGGTTGCACTTGATCTAGCTTTAATGAAGATTTTAAAATCAATTTCATGTTTCAAAGTAAAAGCAGCCCATTGCATTCTTTAAGACAAGTGTCTTGCTAAATCCTACAGTTAAATAATTGTAAGTCAGACTTCAAGGAATCAAGAGTTTAAGTAAATCACAAATTAAAATTGTTATTTTAAGTGTTTTTTTTTTTTTTTTTTTTTTTTTGGTCAGTTTCAAGGACTTTTGGTTTATGTACCAGCCACATTCTTTGAACCACTCTTCTGTAGTTGTCTGAGCTTTGCAATCCCTTTAAATATGATCAAATTATTCTGAAACTCTTCCATCATCACTCGAATTCAGGTATATAAAATACTTGGTAACTCTCCAGGCAGTGAAATTCAAGATTTTAAAAATATATATCATTCTGTATGTAATAGTGATGTGCACATTTTTATATAATTATTTATTCCTTAGCCAGATGCAGTAAAGATTCTGAATGTTAGAGAACTTGGCATGTTTGTTAGAAAATACCATAGTGTGCTGTGTCAATTTCAAGCTAGCTGCTATCAACAGTTATCGGCATTTCCTCTATATACTATAAGACTGATTATATATATATAAAATATAATATAAATATATTTATATATATGTATTTTTGAAATGCGCTTCCCAATTTTAAGTAGTATCACATCATCCCTACCCCAAGACCAATTGCGGATGACATATGCATATTAGAAGACCTTGTAAGTACTTAGTAGAAGACTTCTTACTGGAATAGAAAAGGTCTTTTTTTAATCACCATGATCATATCTAGTTCAAACATTCCTATAAAAAAATGTAACAGTCACAGAGTTGGCAATTTCATTCCACTTTCATTGTAATAAAATTATCCTGTGACTGGTGGCTTCAGATAGCAAGCTGAGTTACATTTCAACGTAAAAGCTAAATATATAGGTATATATTAATATAATATATAAATATATTATAAATAAATATAATATATATATATCAGGTTGATAACTAGACTATTAACCTGAAAAACTCAGTTAACCTCTGTGTCACCCAGAAGTTTCTGCATTTTTCCGTGCTTTGGTTTTTCATGTATAGAAGTAAATAGTCATTTTTCTACCTCACAGTGCACAAATATACCCCAGGTTTTAACCCTTGCTCACAATAGCACTTCTGGTTTATCTGTTGAGTACAACATAGGTCTGAATGATTCTGTTGCTAGACAATTAACATGATGTTTCTTGTAATTCTTACTCTGAACAAAGTAGAAAAATTATGGTAGCCTGTATAAGTCCAACAGCTCTGACATTTAGTAAAGAGAAACTTTCCTTGTTTAATAAATATTTTAGTACTAGACATTTGAATCTTGATTTTTATCTTACATCAAGCTCTAACAATTCATACTTTTGAAATTCAATAGTGATGTGAGGGATTGCCAAGAGCCACCAACTGACTAATTAAGATACCTGTCCTTTAACTTTTAACATGCTTGAATAGGAAAATAAATTGCAAGTTCAGAAACATGAGAACATAAAGACAGCTGGACTGGGTAAGACAACAGCTCTATTGGATTCTGTCTCCGGTAATAGCAATGTTGTGTCTAGGAGGTATAGGTAGCAATAATTATTTTTTGAGGAATATATACTTTTGAGAATTTCATGTCTGGTATTTTTGGATATAAAGGTGACTGTAAGTATTCAATAATCCCTAGGGTATTTCCCCATACTCACTAGTAAGGTACAACAAACAACCAAATATAAGTTATTTAACTCTCAGACTATCTTAAGTTATTTAGAGTTCTTGATGAATTAATCTTCATAAGGTATGGAAACATGTCCGTTATTTTAAAAGGAAAGAACAAAGCACTCATGTTCTATCACACAGAATTTCAGTAGAAAACAGATTATTCTGTTGCATTGTTAAAGGAGAGAGCATGCTGTCTCTAGTAGATCCCCTAAAGTGATTTAGGGATTAGGAGGGAAACATTCAGGTCTCATCATGAGCTTTTGAGCTTTATCATTATTTGTGTTTTCTTAAATAGTTTTTACTTCTTTTAAAATCTGTTCTCCTGTTGTTGACTTCTACCCTGGTTTCCTAAAATGAGTTCCTAGCTTCCCTTAATAGCCTATTACCAGCTGCGGCCTCATTCAAGAATAGAAGACTCCTAAAGTAACCCACACATCCTTGGCTGCTGTAGAGAGTACTTCTATGTAATGGGACATCCTTCTACTTTTAACTGTCTCAAAATCATTGTCCTGTAAGCCAGTTTACAGTAAATGCAGCAAAAAGGACATAGCTTCAAGAATTAAATACAAGCAATAGTAATGTTCATATAGAGACAGAGCAGAAATGAAAACTTCCTTACATCTACCTGGCAGTAAGCCTTGGTGACAACTATAATTTGTGCCAACTCCTGCTCCATTGAAGTCCTGTGTCCTTAGGCCTTGTCCAGGCACTTAGGACTTTCAGCTTCCTTTTATAACAGAACTCACACCTGGGATTAATCCTGTTGAAATCATCCAATCTCCCCCTGCCTACCCTTTTCCCTGCCCACCTTGACTTAATAAAAGTGAAGTCAAAGTGTCTTAATCTCAACATTGTGTATTTCCAGGCAGTATGACTGTAGAAGTACAATTGCTGTGACCTTTCCTCAGGTGCTTGCAGTGCTTCCAGCCTAAGCTCTCTGCTCTGAGGAAGGTAAATTTGTATGATGGGGAAAAATCCGTCACAGTGGCCCTGCCGCTTGGGGCACCATACCAGGTCTGTGCCACTTGCTGGCTGAGAGCTTCCAGGACTAAATGGGAGACATCAGCATTTCTGTCCTCCCTTCAAGTAGCAGCCCCTGTTCCTGGGGCAGGGTGGAGGTGGGCTGGTGCATGCTGTGCAGACTGTGGCAGTTCAAGCTAACAGGAGGAGGAGGGTTATGAGAACATGGATAGGGCAAAAGGTCCAGGAGAAGGAGGCTGAAGAAGTAGGCATGATGGAGGCTCATTCCTTTTTCAGAACAGTCCTTTTCTTTGCTCTTTGCGTTTGCTGGTGCAGACCTTCCTTGCCAGTTCCCCCATCATTCTAAGGTAGCCCCCCTGTCAGCCCTTCTCCCAGGCCCATAGTGACCTGTGCAGGCTGGAGGAGTGCTGGGGTGCTGACCCAGCCCTCCCCAGCCTCCCTGCTCAGGATTCGGCCATGAGGGCTAGGATTTGGACACTCCTGTTACTATTAATGAACAAAAAGCAACTTTTGCTGTGTCTATTTTTGTATTGGAGGATATGGCTTTGATGTAGGTGGTATTTCTACCCTTTCCAGTAATGAGTAATGCAAAAGATAGTAGGTGTTTTTAGGGAGGTGATTTTATTTATTTATTTATTTATGCTACACATTAACAATTACAGTATTTTCCTTTAAGGGAAGTATTTTCCTTTATTTTCCTTTGTGTTTGACAAACAATTTTAAAAATATGCCTTTCTAAATATAATAATAACTTATAAAATTAATAAGAGAAGAAAGTACACTAGGGAGGGATGATTCTGTGTACTGTTTCTTATGCATCTTCCCAATCCACCTGTACTAATTCCTGACAGAGACAAGATGCAGCACTAGGCAATTTTCTAGGGCCATTAAGAACATAAAAAACCTAGTATATAAGGTAGTTAAGCGATCTTCCATTATGCACTTCCTGTAGCTAAGAGCAACACAGACTTTTTTTTCATTTTTTATTTTATTATTATTTTTAATCTACTAAAGCTGCATTGTTCTTTTAAATAAAACGTGAGTAGGAAAACTCCATTTGCTTGGATTATGCCATTTCCTGTAGAATGAAACACAAGTACACAAGTCAAATTATGTCAATGAATAATAGTCTAAAGGTTTTGAACAAATGTGGAACATTATTCTTCTTAATTTGAAAGAAAATAAAAGAAAAACCACAAAGCTCTTAGTTTCTGTAATGAAATTGCCATCAGAACAAATACATTAGAGGTACAAAACACAGAATTCAAAAGCAGTAGTTGTCTGTGTGCTATTAAGATAGGGAAACAGTATGTTTCCAGCTGAGTGACCATGCTTCTTTATGATCCATTAGGCAAGCAGACATTAAAGTTCATTCCAGCCTACATGTAATTCCAGTAAATAAAACAAAACATGATGTCAAAGCTGGGGAATCACTGATGGCCTTAGCCCAGCACAGGAACAAACTATAATGGGACTGACAGGAACAGAGCAATATTGCTTTAGACCTCAAAGATATTTAATTTGAGTAAAAGTTGTCTTTTTTTTTTTTTTTTTTTTTTTTTTTGAGAACATTTTGAATGGCAGTGTGATTCATTGGTTACCCTGTACAAGCATTATGCTGTACTGCAGGAGGAATGCTATCAGGCTTTCAGAACCACAAGCTGGTCTGAGTAGACTCAGAACTGAGCTGCAGGGAACGTGTGCTGGAGATCCAGGAATAAGTGCTGGATTTGAAACTATAAATAGCATACTTGTAAAGTGAACAAATCTTAGTGGAAGAGCAATGTCGGAAATGAGTATCTCCTATAATGACACTAGTTATACAATGTACCCTACTGGTATTAACCTGTGCACTCCTTTCTTTAAATATAGTTTAGCTCAGAATCACAGAAAAATAAGTTAGGGATCAGAAAGTCCACCTCATTTTTCCCTCCCTAGTTTAAAGCTGTAAAACCATTCCTGACAGATCCCCAGTGAGTTCTGAAAAACCTGCAGAGGAAGAGGTTCCACATAATCCCTCAGCAATTTCCTCAGCTACTTACCTGCCCTTCTCGTTAGATGCTTTTCTGGCTGCCTAATGCAAACCTGCGTTGCTGCAAGTCTAGCCAATACTACTTGGCTCATTCACAGTAGAAATGAGAAAAGTTTTTTTCCTTCCTCCCCCCCCTCCCCCCCCAATAGCTTTTTAAGATTTCATCATGTTCCCGCATAGCTTTCTTTTTGTACTGGGTCTGGCTGGGATGTTAACTTTCCCTGCAGCAGCCCATACAGTGCTGCACTCTGCACTTGTAGCTAGAACAGCAGTGGTATCACACCGGTGTTGTGTCTGCTGCTGAGAAGTGCTGGCACAGCATCAGGACTCTCTCTGACCCTCCTAGGGGGTGGGCAAAAAAGTGAGAAAGAGACATCAGCAGGGCAGCTGACCTAAACCAACCAAAGGGATATTCCATACCATATGATGTCACACTCAGCAATAAAAAGTGGAAAAAGGAAGAAGAGGTGGAGGGGGCTCTCGTTGTGAAAACGTCTGTCCTCCTCCCGAACACCGGCTACGTGCGTTGAGGCCCTGCTTCAAGGACGTGGTCAAGCATCGCTCATTTGTGGGAAGTAGAGAGTAATTTCTTTCCTCTGCACTTCCACATAGCCTTTACTTGTTTTGTTTAGTTATTCCCTTTCCCCCTCCCTCTTCCCCTTTCCCTTTTTTCCCTTTAGTTGAATTGTTTAATTAATAATAATATTTCCTTAATAATATATATATATATATATTTTCCCTTTAATTAAATCATCCTTATCTCAACCCGTGAGTTGTTCTTTCCTTTACTTCTTCCCCTCCTCATCTGAGGAGGGGGAGTGAGAGAGAAGTTGTGGTGTTCAACTGCCTAGCACGGTAAAACCACTACACTTTTCTCTTGACCAACCAAATCACATTTTTATGTTTCCTCATAGACCAAAATTACTGCATCTCTGATAATTCCTATGGGCTCATCTTTCTGAAGTATAACATTCACTACTGGAAACAGATGACCTCCTGGTGAGGCCATAGCAGTGCTGAGCAGAGCAGGATGCTTGCTTCCTGTGATTCACTTCAAACAATTCATCTTTTTATCTTTCAGTATGAGGGCTTTTGGTAGAACTTTAATTATGACTAGTTTGTAAAACACCCATTACCCTCATACTGTTTTGCATTCATATTACTTGAGGTTGACTTCTGTTTAACCGAGTTTGGACATATGACTGTCTCTGTTTCTTATGGGCATAGAGACATAAGACTTTGTTATTCTTTTTTCTGATGGTTTCTCCCATTACACAATATAATGTTTCATTCTCATCGTCCTCCTCCAGTAAGCTTACCGCCCCTTTCCAGATTGTATCTCTTGCACATTTAATAAATAATATTTTGTTCAGGTCCCTAACAAAAATATTTAAGACTATGGAACACACAAAATTTTCCTATACTATTTAATTAATCTTTTAATTTTTAACCTCTTGAAAATTGTTTTCTCCAATTACCTATCCATTTTGTGTTGTGCTTCTGGTGGAAGTCAAGTTAATGTAACACAAGGTCAATAGTTCTATTAAACTGAAGATATATGCTTTCAGCAAACTACAAGATTTTTTGTCATGTCACAGAAATTTAATTGGTTCAACACAATTTCTTTTTTCAAACCCATACTGTCTATTGTTTACCTTTTTGGTATCTTCTAGGTGGTAAGTAGAGATTTTTTGTTTGTTTCTCTTAAACATTTCATTGAAAATTGAAGTTATGTTGATTTCAGTAGCTTTTAGACTTAATCTATTTGGTCTGTTTTTATCTTCCCCTGGGAATGAAACACTTCCTGATATTATGATTACTGTCTCGCAAACTGCCTTCTGCCTCCACATTCAAAATGAATTTTTGAAACATATTCAGAACTGAAGTCACTGTCCTTCAAATTCCTGGATAAAGCTGTCCAGCCATGTCCTGCTGTCTCATTCTCATGTCTCATTTCTTCAGTGGGTCTGCAGCCATGCATTTATGGCTCTGACCAAGTGTGGCTGTTGTGCTGGACTATAGACCGAAGATCATTGTCTCACCCAGATTATTGTCTCCCTTTTCCTCAAATTCAGAGCCTGCTTTTACCTCTGCTGAAGTGTCATCTGCAACACAATATTTTTGTTTTGTTTTGACAGAAAAATGGAAGACACATTCCGTGGAAACCTAGATAGGATATAGTCTGAGGTTTTTTGCTCTGCCAGATAGAAGACATTCTGATGAAACAGAACTCCCCTGACAATTTGCTCCTTCCTTCCGGGGGTTTTGCAAACTTGAATTTTTGCTTTAAATGTTGCAGGATCAAGTCATGAAAGAATTTGAATGCATGTTCTCAAAATTATCTGAAAAGGCATTGAAGACTGACTAGATTAGCATTGATAAGGAAATGTCTAAAAATGTGTAACATCAAAAATCAAGTTGTAACATGATTTGTTCAAAAACTATATAGTCCCTGTTAGGGGAGATTTTTATTTTATTTTATTTTTTTTAATCAGGAAACTAAGAATTCAGATCCATTAACATGGTTATTTCTTTAGACAAGATAGTGTGGGGTGTGGGACACATGGATCTAGCAGTAAAGAGCCCAAATCCCACTCCTCCAACTAAAAAAAAATAAAAATAAAAAAATAAAAAAAAATTGACCTTTATTATCTGTTATAATGTCATTGTATGAGAGAACATCTCTTTACAGAGAATATCATTACCCTGTTTTGTTTTCAGACTTCAAAAAGCCTTTCTGAGTTACTGAGTTGATTTGTGCTAAAACTCCCCCAAAGAAAATACCTATAAACAGATACAATTTATTTTAATTGTGTTTTCTGAAGGGTGGCTTAGTCTCTAAACTTATGGGAAATACCTTTAGGAATTATCTGTAATTTTAAGTATTACAAACAATAAAATTTCATATTGGAAGGATGATAAATGCTTCTTTGTTACAACATTATAGATTACTGTATTAAAGCAAAGAAAGTAAAATGTGGTTTTAAGGACAAAACAATGAAAACAAAATTTAACAGAACCTGTGGTCTAGACATATTCAACTCCTTATTGCAAAATGTGAGTATAATATACACAGCAGGTCTGATTAGCATTTTTATGTAGTAACTGATTTAACTCAGAATATAGCCAAGAAAAATACATTTTCTCTGCGAGGTATCTGCTTTCTGCAGAATATAAACAAATATATTACAAATAGATTATTTATATATTATATATACATATAAATATATGTATATACATGCACATACATATATATTACACACTTACATATAGTTTGCAAATAGCAGAATCTTCCTGACATTAAAAACTTCATCAGTTACAAAAATTGTAGTATTCTATATAATGCTTTAAGAAAGGGAGATAAAAGTGTATCATCTCCCATTTCAGATCCTGCAGCCGTGATGTGTCCCGTGCAAGTTACAACCATTCAACTACTGGTGCACTACTTACATGGGAGAAGGAGGCCGCTGGGACCATGATCTTGAGTGGGTAATAGAAACCTAAGCTATGAGTCTCGATGTGATGAAATTGTTGAACACAAATTTTTGTGGTCTCTAAAAAAAATATGTATAAATGGTTCGAATGTACAGTAGAATTAACAAGAGCTGGTTGTAACTGATGAATACAATGTAAAATATCCACGGACATTATGGCATGAAGCAAATATACTTCATTATTGAAAAAAAGAGATCATTGCAGTGATAATTTAAAACAATCTAGTAAGCAGGAAAACCTCTGGGAGCTGTTGAGCCCTCATTGATGCCAAGGTCAAAGATAAGGGCTATACTTAGTAGGTATACATCAAAAGAACAAATTGCTGCAGTCACTTAGAGTGGTTTCTGAGTAACTATTAACACCACTGGGCTATGGGTCAAAACAACTAACATTGTGAGCCCCTCAGATATATATTATGTTACTAAGCATGTCTTAGACTTCTAAGAGCCTAACTCAAGGCATACTTGGGATTTAGAGGAAGATCAAGTAGGAATATGAATCAGTGACCTAGTGGTTAGAGCTCTTTAATAAGTAAGGGTGAGCCTTGCACACGGGTCAGGCTCCTGTAGTTGCTACTATTTCCTGGTTTTCATCCACTGCTAATATGAAATATATCCTAGGGAAAGGACTGAGGCTCCTTTTTTCCTGCTCCTTCTCCCTAGTATCATTACCACCTACTTTTGATAGAAAGCTCTCCAGGACAGGATCTGCAGTTAGGAGTGAAGATGTCCAGCTGTCATCCTGAGCAAAGGATATGGTGCTCAATGACTCAAGGCTCACTGTAAACCACCTCTTTTCATCCACGGACCCCAACAAGAAGTATGTCTACTTCCAAGCCATACATACCAACATACTTCCACACCAGAAGAGTCGGGTAGCTAAAAGTTAGGTACTGAAAAGTGTTAATGTCTGAATCTTGAGCTTAACAAGGAGGGAAACATATCAGTTACAGAATTTGCTCCAGTGCTGTAGGTATTGGAAAAGCATTGGTTTGTTGCATGCTGTAAAGGCAGCATCTCAATTTTACAAGCAATGTTAATTGGGAAACCTTTAGGGGAAAGGCTGAATTGTGATTAAAAAATCACTGAAGGATAAGTAATTGAATTTATTTTACTAAAATCAATAAAAAGACCTTTAACTAATTGCAGGGCTTTGACACAAGCCCTTACAGTAGTTACAAGCTGTGGCTAATACTGTGTCTTCCCAAAATGCAGAGGCACAGCAAGGATTTTTCTGAGAAATAATGGAGGTAAATAAAGGGAGCAAGCAGTAATATACACAAGGGACCAAAACAGAATTTCAGTTGGATTGATTTGGAGTTAGACTCCAAAACTGATGGTGGTTTTTTTTTTTTTTTTCATTTTTTTAAGTTGCTACTGGACACTGAAGGCACCTACAAAAATAAATACTTCTGCTTCGATGATCAAACCAAACTGCTGAATGCTAATTAGCCACCTGGAGGTCTGTTTCTGGTCACTTGCAGTATCAGCTCTGCTGGCAGGACTCAGGGGCCAAGTACCCAGATCCTGCACTTCTCCCTGCTCCAGACCTGTAGAGAAGGGGCTCTCCACCATGGACCATCAGATAATTAATCTCTGAGCTGCCACCAGACACGTCCGTCCCACCCCCCCTCTACCCCCCCCCATTGAACACATGCATAGATAGGACTGTGATTCACGTCCAAGTGAGGCATTAAGTTGGCCTTGCTTTAAGAGTAAGTCATGACTTTCTGTCTTAAGAGTTTGGAGAGCCACATGTGAAACAAGCAGTCCCAAAACCCAGTCCTTATTTCCACTTTTTTACATATCTTATATGGTGTCTTTTTAAGTCAATGGCCAGTGAAATAATTTCAAGAGAAGCAACCAGCATCTACAAGCCTGGTGATAAAAGAAACGGGAAATTGTGGTGTTTCCTTTTTAGTATGTAGAAGATTATCATTTTCCTACATCCTTCAAAATTTGTAAGTATATACAGTCTAGAGTTGGAGTTATAGTTGCTCCCTCTTTTTTACTTTTTTATTATTGTGATTTTTTATTTTTTTAAAAGAAGTTGCAGGCATGAGAGGCTTATTTTAGCATGAGTTTACACTTGAATGCAGGAAAAAAAACTTTGTTATTAGACTTACCTAAAACTTCAGTAATCCTTTCTGGCTATTGGTTGCTCTTTTTCATTCAGACCATCTTCTGTCTTGAGGTAACTTTCTTTTCCTATTCACTGAATAGAAAGCTTATATCACAGTTTAGGATCCTATACTAAACATCTAAAGAATAATTCAAAAGCTTTTTTTTTTTTTTTTTTTTTTTTTGTTAAGAGAAAATTTGATAATGACATTGATATTCTAGTTTATTCTAGTTGTCTAAACAAGAACCCTAACAGATCTTTCTGATAAACAGTTTTCAATTTTTATTGCATCCTTAATGGCATTTTAATGTCAAAGAAATCTGAGAGATTATATTGCATTTAAAAAAATTGCTTGATTTTCTGTCTTAAGATACGTCTCTCATATTAGCATCTGAGCAGTTACTAATAGCATGAAAGGATTCATTATCTGACAGCCCATTGCCAAAGGTGGATGAGTGTAGAAACCTGGATGGTAGTCATTAGTTTGCTGTGTGAATTTCAAAAGACACTGGAAATCTTGTGTGTATGACTTGTCTTCTGTAAAACAGGATCATTTATACTTTTACATGATTGCAGAAAGCTTGAAGAGGGACATTTTCAGGAGTCATTCTTTCCTTGTTGTCACTTCTTGAAGGCAGAGCAGAGAGTCTTATTGGCACCAGGTCTGAGCAAGGACGAGTGACCCTGGTGACTCTTTAGGGCTTCCTGGACTTTGCAAGGTACAATGGGAGGATGCTTTGTAAAGATTTTCTTTTATCCTGGTTGCCATTTTTGTTTGTTTGTGTGTTTGTTTTAAAATATATATATATATATCTGTGAACTTCCATTCCTTTATATAACATAGGGGGAACTTCATATTTCATAGGCATTGTATGAATACAAGTTTAATAATGCTGGTGAGATGCTTTTACATACATAAGTCTGTGGTTTAAAATCTGAATATAACTGTCAAAAGTTACATGAGTGGAATGGAGCAGAGCAGGGTGAGGATGTAGGAAGAATGGCAGAGCTACAGAGAAATGTTATTTAATACAGTAGATGAAGGAATATTGTCTGACCTGCTCAGCTCAGGGAGATGTGGACATCTTGCTTACCTCATGCTGAATGCTTCTCATGGCTTAATCTAGTTCAGTCAAGAAGTAACACCCCAGACTGTGTTTGGGGAACTGAGGGAAGAAATGCTCTCAGAAATTTCTCTGTACTCATACTGATTGTCAGTTCTGATGCCTTATGCATCTCCTGTTTGTCAAATCAACAACTGTTATCCAAGCTCAGGAATATTTCAAGTGTTCCAGGACAGGCTTACAAAGTGAAGGTGGAAATTGCAAAAAAGAGTGGAAAAGGGGGACCTGTCATAGGACTGGACAAGCAGCAAACCTTCATTAGCAAAAAGGCAATGCAGTAATGATCCTTCTGTTAGCATGGTTCAGCAGGGTGTTTTAGAACATGGCACGAGAACGTGGATGTACTGGCAAAGGCTCATATGCTGAGCATGCAGCTGACACTGCTGGCTCCCGTTAGACTTGCGCAAAGGATACTGAAAAGGATATTAGAATGATCTCTAACAGTAACCCGGCATCAACGAGGCTCCCATTCCTTGTGTCCACACTCACTGGAAAGGAAGAAAGTAAGCCATGAGTAATGGGACAAAAAAGAATGGATATGGAGTGGAAATGGCATTAATTTCAAGATAAAATTAAATTTCTGGATCATTTTGTTTCACCTCTGTTTCATTTAAAACTTTGATTAACCAGGCCTGGCTTTTGTTTAATAGAGACCAGAATAACACTGGCTTTGTAACTAATTTATGCTTATCACTGGCAAGGCAAATGATTTGATATGCTCTCTTAAGTCCAGGTCTTTACATGCACTGACAAAACAAATACGCAGATTTCATCCTACATGCTCTCACACTGTCAAATTCTGATTACTTTGTCTGGATATCCACTCTGATCCTATTGACTGATACATCTTACAAATGGAAGAGATACATCCGAAGAAAATGTAAACATCATCACTCCATGTCTCTGAATTCCCCACCACCCAAACAAAACAAAATGAAACAAAACAAAAACACCAACAAATTCAATTTATTCAAAGGCTGCAAAGATTTTAGGTGAAATTTTAGTTCTATTGAAGGCAATGTCAAAAATCCCACCAAGTTCAATCAGGTCAGGATTTCACTGTCTGGTTTTATGAAGTTGAATAATAAAAGAATGAGGGATATGGATTTTATGATATATAAAGTGATCAAATCATAAAAGTTGAACTATGCACTGTGTGATTTGGGCTTTTATAATACAAGAAATAGAGAAACTGAGAGCTGCAAATCTGAAGCTGATGAAAGGGGAGTGTTTTTATCCTGTGCATAGTCATTTCAGGAACAGTGTGTCACAGTCTTCACATCTCTGAATGCAGGGCTGAGAGTCAGCATTTGTGGTTGCATAAAATCAGGCTTGAATTACAAAATGAAAACATGGAGGTATAATCTTCCACAGACAGGGAACAGTCCACAAATAGGAAACAACAGGGAATAATCTTTATAAATATCCATCATCAATAAAAGAAGATTAAAAACAAAATAGATGAGCTTTGGAAAAAATGCTTAGATGTAATCATACATTTCTGAAATCCAGGGAATTGAGAGTAATCATAACATATTCTCATAAACTACTCTTGTTTGTCATCTTGACTCAAGGAATGGAGTTGCACTATACAGAAGAGATTCCATAGTTTTTGCTGAAAAAAAATATTAACAAAAAGATGGTGCTGTGAATCTAGGGTGCATATTGTCTGCACCAGCAGTAGATAAAAGGGTTTAACATTGGGTAAGCTGGTGTTTGCCAGCATGGACAGAAACTGCACTCTGTGCCTTAAACATAACTGAACCAGAACTAATGTGTTTTCTCAAGGTTGGGTTGAGTTGTGGATTCCAGAGGCCTTTGCCTGAAGTCTTATTTGGATTTACTCAAGGCTGATTTGAGCTGTGGATTGCAGACGCCTTTGCTAGAAGAATTATTTGAAAAATTGGTGAGCTTTCTACTTTCTGGAAATAGCTGAGATCCCTTGTATAGTATAGCAGCTTAAAGAGAAATGAAACAAAACAAAAAAATGAACAAATAAAACCCCCACAAAATTTATTTGAGGCAAGCAAAAAGTCCTTAATTAAAAGCTTAGAAAGAACAGGATAGGAGTGGGGAAGTGGGGGCTGGAGTAGATGACCTGATGTCCCTTCCACCATGAAGGGATGATCCTATGATCCTACAAAAACACAAGAGGATAAAAGCTCCGAAAAGCATCAGATCTCAGCCTCCTGTCCTCATTGTAGTATGGGATTTCTCTGATCACTTTCCTGGCTTCAAGGGGCAAGCTCCATAGTACTGCTTCTTATTGAATATCTCCAGAATGTCCTTATTAATCTGCTAACTAGGTTATTTTAATCTGCTAACTAGGTTATCTATATTTTTGCCTTGGCTTAGGTATCTGGCACTTGTGAGGTATCTGGCACTTGTGAAAATTTTACTGGATCACTCTTGATTTTATCTGAAAATCAGTGAGATTCTCTTCTCCCTAATGCTGATTTCTCTACACATCTATGCCTTTTTCCCCTAGTAAAAAAAAAAAAAAAAAAACAGAGTTAAAAAACCAGATTTGCAATGTTTTGCTAATTTTGTATTGCTAAGGTACATTTTTTTCTTCACCGATGTCTTTATGTCTGCCAGTTTTTACAGATACCATTAACGTCACATGAATTCATACCTTTTCCTTTAAAGGACATCTTGTCACAATATATTATTGGTCTCCAGATCAGTAATATGTTAATAAATTCACAGTATTAAAAGCCAGAGGAGTCTGGAAAAAAAATAGAAAAATAAATAAGAAAAACAAAACAGAGAACTTTTTCATGAAAACTTCGACATTGTTTAACAACTTGAAAACAGCATCATTTTTCAAGCGTTCTATTGCAGAAAAGATTACTGAGGACATACAGTAGTCACATTAGATCACATTAGTGATCATCAGTGATCACAACTACTGAATAACAGCTCAGACACAATTTTCTCTTTCCACTCTTGCTGGATTTATTTCATCCTGTCAGAAGAATAAAAAAATGCTGACTTTACCTTTGTTTCTTTTGGATTTAGCAACTGAGATATTTGTCCAAATTGAATACTCTACTGTTTTTTTCCTGCCTATGTCATTCTGCACACAAGAGACGAGTTTATCTAAAGACCGGATCCTGGAGCCCACTGAGTCTTTAATAGTCGGTTTATTATATAACTGATTCAGCTTTGATTTAAGTTCAGAATGTTTGGCTTTTAATTGCATGGAAATCTATAAGGCAGGAGGTGAGGGAAAAGAATCGTTGTGACTCACCTAGGGACTTTATTAAAGAGTCATTTGGGGATCTTTCCTACACAAAATTAACCTTGCAAACATGAATTGATATAATCTACTGGCTAAAGGAAAAAGAGTAGCACCTGAGCTATATTTGTGCCGTAATTGATTTTGCATCTTTTTTTTATACCTCCCTTAAACATCTTGCATCACATCTACAGAACTACTTGCTAGCTTTCCATAAAATGTCTGATACTTATTTTAACAAAATCTATGAAAAAGATTAGTTGAACTGAATTATATTCCTTAGTGAAACTAAGAAATAAAATCTAAATAAAGGTATTATTCCCTTTGCATTTTGAATACAATTGGTCCTAGGAAGACAAGTTACTCTTGTGCTGGCAGATTCTAAAGTGTACTCTTTATCACACCAGAAAATCAAGCTCCTTGAAACTGCAATTTTTTTTTTTTTTTTTCCTTAGTGACAGAAAGAAAAATCAAATTGATGAGCAGTGAGTAATTCTATGAGAAAAAAATAGCTTGAGCAAGTAAGAAAAGGCTGGTCAAATCTTTGTAGGTGTATATCTGACAGTTCAGGTTTATGGCCCCACTATTTTTAACCTGAGAGGCACCTTATCAAATTAGAGAGAACACCTCCACTGAAAAATTCAATAATCAAAGTTTCCAACCTTGGTCACTTTGCTGTTTAAAAATAAAAGAAAATGCTAATGAAGAGCCAAATCAAGAGTAGATAAAAGTGGCTTATTTGGCTACAGTGTCATTTGGGTAGTTTTGCTTTAAGTGCTTTGATGGGGATGGTTCCCTCCTGAAATAGGATTAAAATTGCTTATTTAATAAATTAATGGTGAGTGTTATTTTACTGTATTACTGATAGTAAAATTTGGACCATATAATTTTATTTAAGGGTTAGAAATATCTGCTTAGAATATTTATGGAAGACTTAAGTGAATTTGTAAAGTGGGTAAGTGTACTGATCTTATCCAAATCAAAATAAGTATGAAAAAGCTTACAAAAACTCCATAATTGAAATTGTTAAGGTAGGCTAACCATTTATATCAAGAAGTTAAAATCTGGATTCTTCTCTTTAAGAGTAGCATGAATCACTTCATGCACCCCTTCCTAAAACAAGTTGTAGAAAAGAAACATTATTTAGTACCTTAAACCCTAACAGATAAGGCTATTTTTAGTCTAGAATATTCTGGAGCTGTACAATAAAGTCAGAAGAGACAGACACATTTTTTTATAAATCTAACTTTGTATGACTTAAGTCATGACCCAAATGTATTGTTTTGTCTTTTAATACTCTCAAAATAAATAAATTTAATTAAAATTGAATGTCATTAACATCTCTATAAGACAAAAAAAAAATAAATTTCATATCTTGTCAGAGATTCAAAACTTTATCTTATCCCCTTAGCCTATAATAGATATCTGATATATGTCCTGTTTCAGTCAGTTTGGCATTACCCTGGTAGCTTAGGAGATGTCTTTGTGGTTGGTTGACAGCTGACAAAATAGTGCAAACTCAGAGTAAACATTTGCAATGCATTGCAATATGTAGTGATGCATATTACAATTCTTTTGTGCAAACCATACATTTCAATAACCAATGCTGACATACATCTTTTTGTAAATATGGAATGATGTAAAATAGCAGAGAATGATTAAGGCAAAACAGAAACTACAAAAGCTACTTTTCTGTGTCTTTATAAATGTATTTGGGAGTATTAATGGCCAAGAATGCTAACTGTTTTGAGACCTTAATTTTGAGTAAGATAAGTCATAAGGTAGACAAAATACTTGTACCGTGTCATTTCATAACATAAATAAATCAAATCTCAGTAATATAAGTACCAAGTATTATCTCCCAGAATATTTAGCATAATGGGTACAAACAGCAATAGAATCATATAATGGTTTGGGTTGGAAGGGACCTTAGAGGTCATCCAGTTCCACCCCCCCGCCATGGGCAGGGACACCTCCCACCAGACCAGGTTGCTCAAAGCCCCATCCAGCCTGGCCTTGAACACCTCCAGGGATAAGGCATCCACAGCTCCTCTGGACAACCTGTTCCAGTGCCTCACTACCCTCTGCGTACAGAATTTCTTCCTAATATCTAATCTAAATCTCCCCTCTTTTAGCTTAAAACCATTACCCTTGTCCTATCACTACCCCACATGACAAAGAGTCCCTCCCCAGCTTTACTGTAGGCTCCCATTAGGTATGGAAAAGCTGCTATAAGGTCTCCCCAAAGCCTTCTCTTCTCCAGGCTGAATGACCCCAACTCCCTCAGCCTGTCTTCATAGGAGAGGAAGTCCTCTTTTTAGGACTGTTGTATGGCTGCTGATAATGGCCCCAGTTCATTAGGCAATGCCTCTATCCATGACATATATGACAGGCACACAACAATAACTTCCCAGAAACTCGATATCAGTTGCAGACTGAAGTCAGGTACAAGAGTTCATTTTGAAACTATTTTAATAGAGATATCGAAGCTCTAACTTCAATGAAGAGAGAAAACTGTTAAGATAAATAGAACAAAACTAAACTTTCTCTTAACCATTTGCACTAGGCCTTTATCTAGCTTGCCGTGCAGAATGTCTTTTGCATTCACAAGTTACATATATGCATTTTATTGGCACAGTCTTCCATTTTATTTTAAGGTACATAAGGCATGTTTCTTTGGGGAGAGAAAAGATACCTTGGATTTTTTTTCTCAATTGAATGTCTTCTAGATAATTTGTCATTATTATCTGAAGATATTCATATTATTACCAAGAAGACAGTCAGCAGTTTTTAAAGGAGATATTAAAATACCCTTGACATTCATGCAGCAGTGGGTTTGCGACAGTGAGAAACTGATCTGTACCAAATTGTACAACAATTCTGTAGGGAGCCAGTGTGGCCCCCTCCTTGATCCAAGTCTCATGCTTGCCGCTCGCTCCTGTGTTGCCTGAAGTTGATAGTGAAAGAAGCTACGTATATATGAGGACCCGCTAACTTCTCTAGGTTTGAATGCTTTGTTATATATGATATGATATAAAATTAGAAATCACACATCTTTCTAGACACACATCTTTCAGGCAGTGTTCCTTTTACCTTTTCTTCCTTACATCGTAACCACCTTTTCTCCACCCATGCTTCCTAATGGGAACCTGAAGACTCCCTAATAACGCAGTAAGTATGAATTTAAATGCTGGTGGTGGATGTACTCTGTTTTACACAGTATACAATTTTTGAAGTTTAATGAATTTTCAGCTATATATGCCAAAAGTATAAGATTTTACTTACATACAACTATTTTTTAATTGTTGTTCTCTACTGATGCTTTCAAGCTTTTGGTAATGATTATTGCATCACTTCTTCAGATTCAGGTCTTCTGTGTTCCTCTCAAAATTAATATTCTCTGCTTCCTTTTTATGATTATAATTATTTGCTTTTAATCCTTTTTTCGGTGTATTAGTTCCACTGAAACCTAACCACTTCTGTCCTGCTTTGATGATTTTTATAGCTCTTCATTTATTTCCTTTTAATTTTGCCACAATATATGATACTGTCATCTAAACTACTTACTAAAACCACAGCTATTTAACAGTTTTCTAATATTAATAATTATAACTGCATTCTTTCAATATATGCTTTGAAACAAATCTATAAATTTATTAATTATATAAGGAACTATAAAGCTCAAATTTCTTTCAGATGAGATTGCATCATCATGGAGCTTAAAATGAATGGAAACTTGTGTAGATTTCATGGGTCTCAATGAAAAAAAAAACATTAATCCTTTATTCTCTGAGTTGCTGTCCCCTCTGATCTGACATAAAACTTTTTTCATGTTGTTCTGTTTTTGCTTTTTGTTTAATCGTTTGGTTGGTTTGTTTATTTCTTTACCCATTTTCACAGAAAAAAAAAAAATGAATTTGGGTAAATACAAGGGAATTAGTGACTTTTTTGTAGTTCTCTCCACAAAAAAATAAAATAAAATAAAATAAAAATGTGGAGACAACTAACTGACAGGGCTCAATCATCCCCGATTTTTTTTTTATTATTATTATTATTATTTTTACTTCTGTTACATTTATGGCATGATGCTAATAATACTGTAACTGATGTCATGATAAAAGAGCTTCATTTTTTTTTTTTTTTTCTTTGATATAACCATTAGACGACTATTTTCATGTAAGTCATTTTTTACATTTGAGGTGAAAAGGTATTAACATCAAAACCTTTGTAAGCTGTCTGAATGTGTCTAAAATTATAAATGCTATCTTCAACTTGAATCCATGTTGAAGAGCAGAATTGAATCAAAAATTGCTTCAGGCTATGGAAATAGCTGGAAGCTTCATTTTCAAACTCCTATTCTCCTGTATCTTTCTACCAGTTAGAATCTAGAGCCTCTTAGGGATTCAACCTTTCAGACCCAGTTCTTGCAAGAGTTGAAGCTGGCTCTCTGTATAATCTACATCAGATATTTGTGAAGTGTATTGCATGTGAAATCCAAGCATGATGTTCTGCAGACTTCACAGGCTCACACAAAGTGTCCTAGATCTGAATAAGTATCCAAACTCTAAATATTTCCTTCATTGGATATCTGAATGTTGGGGGTGGGCTACTACTAATTCTACCACCGTTTTCTTTTTTATGTTCCTTCTTTTCAAGACTTTATTGTTGGGCCTCTTTGATTTAATTATGTGTGGAAAGCAAGATCAGTCTTACAAAAATCCCTTTATTACCTGGACTTCCCAGGCTTCACATCCTTCTTAGTCAGTTCATTCAAGTATTTTCTAGTAGTAATTTATTCAATGCAATTAGCATAGGTGAATTACTTATTTCTAAGCATCTGCCAGTCATTATTACCTTAACAAAGTGAATCTGCTCTCTTTTTTCCTTACAGTTGCCTTTTCCCTCATGTACATTGCATTTCAGATGTTTATACATATAAAGGCCAAACTGTGCCATGATAAAACAGTTTGTACAACCCTGGGCAGTGAGATCGTATAGCCTGACACATTTACAACTGCTTGCCTGATGCACAAGAGAATGATGGCAAAAATAATAACTATTTTAAGGAGGAAAATCCTGCATTTAAAATAATAATAATAATTAAAATATGCAGACAATTTGCCACTCGTATTTGGCTCACTCATCAGGGAGCATTTAGCAGAATGGCAGCAGTGCTGACTGACACCATGTCTTTGCCAAAGACAGCAGGACCACATGAAGTACAGTTGAGCTATCCTGAAAGAAGATTATACTGCAGCATAAAAATCTACCCTTCCACCTGCAGAAGCAGAGGGCATGTCAAAGTAATCTACATTTTAAACTTCTGTTTATGTTCAGTGCTGTGCAGGCTGCAAGATGAGATATTACCTGAAATTCCCATGGCAGACAGCAAAGCATAATGAAAAATCAAAATACTGAACAAGGGATTGAGCAGAAAAAAAAAGCTGTGAGTGCCAGCTTTCCATTTGGAACAAAGCTAAGCACGGTTGGGGAGCTGACAGGAATTATTCACACCTTCCAGACCCATCCAATAGGTGTGCACAGCACACGAATTGGAGATAGGAGAATCTATGTGACAGCATGAAAATGCTACTGAACAGCACAATGAGCAGTGGTTACAGCCTGTTTTGCCTATCCACACGCTAAAGACCAATACCCATTCTTCACAAATAAGACGTATTTTCAACTGAAAGAATTTTAAGGATTGAAATGTCTTTGTGTTCTTATGTATAACAACAAGGGCTACCAAAATAATATTACTGAGAAATCTCTGTGGTTTTCACTTAAATAACTTGCTCATTTTTAAGAGACTTTCTTAATTTCTAGGCAAAGTAAAACAGCCACCATGTCCTGATAGTCATTCTTACATGTGGTATGCTGCTTAGCTAAGTGTCGTGTCTCATTAACGTTAATATTTTAACATTTTAATTAATGTGCAACTGAGGGTGCAAGGGTGCAATGACAACTTTTTAAATTTTTTTCACTGTTCTCAATAGTATCCTTTTTATATTTTTATGTAAGGTATTTTTTTCCTAATCCAACTTTTTTTTTAATTATTATTATTAAATGGAGTAAAAGGATTAAAGTTAAAACTGATTATATTTTTGTACTCTGTAGGCACATTTCAGGCATTGCATTGATGAACTTCTAGTCTATCTGATTTCCTCCAAACATGTTTCTGCCATCAAGTATCTTAATATTGGAAGCAAAAGCTGTGTACTTTCATCGGGTAACCCTGGAGAAGTGAAGAGGTCTGTCTCAAAAAAGTAAGCTAATAATGAATACATGAGAAATGAAGATATTTTTCATCTTTCAAGGAGACTGATGCCATTTTCTAAGTTTGGAAAATGTTTTTCTTAAAAAGAGTAATAATAATTTGTGGATAAGATGTTCTTTGTAAGTACTTGGGCAGGATGAAATGAAGAACATGATTCAGGATCTAAATGTGTTATGTTTTACTAATCATTTGGGTGCACATTCTTGGGACTTATATTTGACTTTATATATCTATTTTCCTTTATATATCAGCAAAAGAGAAGAAGGGAAAAGGACAAAAGTAGACAAAGAGAAGAGAAAAGTCAGTACAGAAAGAAGATGCTATAATGTCCAGAGAAACAGAGCAATCTAGAGTTAATTCCTAGAGTAAGGAAAGTGAGAGCATTATTATTTTTATGACCTGTTCCACATACTGTATTTTCTAAAAATTAAGAAACAATCTTGAATAAGGAAAAAAAAAAAAAAAAAAGTTGAGTTGAAGATTTGGGAAAAAACAAACAAACAAACAAACAAACAAAAAAACAAGCAAACAAAAAAAAAAAACACCACCACAACAACAACAAAACAAAAACCAGAAGGTTTACAGAATGGTTTCTTACACATTAAGCACTTTCTGTTGCAGTGTTGCAGATAGCTGATAATAAATGAATGAGATTACAAGCAGATAAAACAGTTTTTGAGATTCATAAATAGCCCAGGACCCAATGAATATTCTTACATGTTTGGTGGCCTGGTAGCCTATATCAATAACAGCTGCATTGCTTCAGACACACTGTACTGAAAAACAGAAATTTGTTTTGTAGTGCAGCTTCTGTATATTGCTCTGATTTGTGCTCCTGCATCTCCAAGAAACCACTGCATTTTAGATCCTTAAGTACATCTGTTTGTCTTACAGAAAGACATATGGCAGGCCTGTAGGTTTTTTTGTTTGTTTGTTTGTTTCTAGTTAGGTTATTATCAAACCTGACAAGCATGGGAAGATAAACAGCATTTTTTTAGAGAGTGAAAGGATATGAAAAAACAAATTTGTACAGAATTAGCATTCTGACAATCAACAAATGAAAAGAAAAATAAACTGAGAACAGGCATAAAAAGTTTGATGCTCTTTTAACATCACGACACTAAGTAAAATAAAATAAATTAAAATAAAATAAAATAAAATAAAATAAAATAAAATAAAATATTGGTCATTCCAAATACTAGTATAAAGGAAAAAATATTGCATTTCTAAATATAACTGGATTATTTCTTTGAAGTATCAACCTGACTGATGATCCGTACAAAACCTCATGGTGACATTTTCATTAAACCTTTTATCATCAATTCAATCATATTTCAGAAAGTTATATGGATTTCATTTTTCTTTTTCTTTTTTTTTTTTTTAATGAAATTGTACTTAGAGAAATGCTTTGAGATAAAAATGTTTATTGTTTCATTTTTAAGAATGCCAATTTGAAGTGGAATTATCCTTTCAAAACCACTTTTTTAATGCTATGTTATTTGTCCTTTTTCTCATGGTGCTACTAAATGGTACATCAATAAGCAGTAACTCACAATAATATCAAAATCTTGATAGATGTTATTTTAAACTTTAAAGGGAAGCTGTTACTACTGACTGAAAACACATTTTCTAGAACTGAATGTCTACTTTATTTACTGTAATAAAACATTATGGCTCTTCAAACACAAAAGAACATGAGCTCAAAATATACTGATTATAAGAACAATAAGTTTAGGTACCTTTTTTTTTTATATATATATAGTGAAAACAATTCAGCATCTATCTTATCTCCTTCAACATAAATGGAGTACTAATGCTGTGGAGCACTAAATACCTGATTTATCAGTCTGGTCTCTTTTTCTGTCAATATGGTTTATGTAAAAATTAATAATTATAATAAAATCAGTTATTGAGTAAGTGCGAAAGTTTTATATTCTCTAAAATGCTCCTACTCTGCTATTCACTGAAAAGTTATGGATAATCAGGCTGTCAATTTAGGGATTTAAACTGAAATGCTTAATGTAGGCACTGTAAATGCTCACTATCTGCATCCAGTATTTGCAAATAGTTACCCAAAATCATGAAGAAAATTAGAAATAAAGTTATGTATAACTATATTATGCCATAGTATGGTCTAGGATATAGAATGATGTATTTAGTTAGATTGCTGCTGGTACAACATGTCACTATTTGATGAAATTTCATGTGGTAGTAGATGTCTTGTACAGCAGTGATGTTTGTATGTAATAAAACATTGCAATGTTGCAATCAACATTGCAATGTTGTAATCAATAGACAATAAATACTCTTCAAAGATTCTATACTCTTGTGATGTTGAATTTCTCTTTTCCCCTGAAATGTAATATCTTCAGAAACTCTTTGTGAAAAGCTTTTGTTGTGGGCTAGCCAGCTGCCCACCCAGCTGCTCTCTCAATCCTCTTCCTCAGTGGGACGGGGGAGAAAATGGGGTAAGAAATCTTGCGGGTTGAGATAAAGACAAGGAGATTGCTCAGCAGTTACTGTCATGAGCAAAATGGAATCAACTTGGGGAAAAATAATTTAACTTATTGCCAATTAAAATGAATTAGAGTACTAAGAAATGAGAAACCAAACATTAAAATGCCTTTCCTCCATCCTTTCCCAGTCTCAACTTCCATCCTTCACACTTGACTCCTCTACCTCCCCTCTCCCCAAGCCGCACAGGAAGATGATGAATTGGAGTTGTGATCAGTTTGTCATTTCATTGCCGCCACTCCCTCCTCTTCACTCTTTTTCCCTGCTTCATCTGGAGTTCTTCACATAGACTGAAGTCCTTCAGGATAAACCTGCTCCAGCATGGGCTCCTTCACAGGTACCTGCTCCTGGAACACCTCCTCCCCTTCTCTCACCTCGTTGCTTACAGGGCTGTTTCTCACACTTTCTTTCCTCATTCATTCTGTGCAGTGTTCTGCCCTTTCATTAATACATTCCCCAAAGATGCCACCATCTTGGCTGCCGGGCCCAGCGGTGGGGCCATTGGAGCCATTTGGAACCAGCCGTGTCCAGCATGGGGTAGCCCCAGCCTTTCCTCACAGAGGCCATCCCACAGCCACCTGCTGCCAGCACCTGGACACCTGCACCAGATACAATTTTATAGAAATAAAACCAGATTTGGTGTGGTTAATAGTGTCATAAAAGTGAAAAAAAAGCAGGATTTCAACAGTCTTTATATCACAGAATATCCTGAGTTGGAAAGGACCCTCAAGGATCATTGAGTCCAACTCCTGGCTCCACAGAGGAACACCCAAAAATCAGATCATATTTCTGAGAGCATTGTTCAAATGCTTCTTGAACTCTGGCAGGCTCAGTGCTGTGACCACTGCCCTGGGGAGCCTTCCCAGGTGCCCGACCACCCTCTGGGTGCAGAACCTTTCCCTAAACCCGAGCCTCACCCTCCCGTGTCCCAGCTCCATGCCGTTCCCTGGGGTCCTGTCGCTGTCCCCAGAGAGCAGAGCTCAGCGCCTGCCCCTCCGCTCTCCTCATGAAGGAGCTGCAGGCCGCCATGAGGCCTCCCCTCAGCCTGCTCTGCTCTGGGCTGAACAAACCAAGGGAGTTCAGCTTCTCCTCATACATCTTGCCCTCTAGTAACTTGACCATCTTTGCTGCCCTCCTTTGGACACTCTCTTAAATAATTTTATGTCCTTATATTGTGGTGCCCAAACATGCACACGTTTTGAGATGAGGCCATAATTGTGCAGTAACAATATATAGCGAACATGATAAGAAGGCCATGATGTTAAGTCATGTCAACCACAGGTAGCCCAAGCACGACAAAGACTGAAATATTCTTCTTTTCCAAAGCATCTGAGAAGTGCTAGGAAAAAAATAAATAAATCTAAAGACAGTGGAGGGAAATCCTGCAGTAGACTAAATTTCATTGTTGTTTAAAACACAATAAAACCTCTGGTACTGGTAGTCAGAAAATAGATGCACCCCATTCAAACAACTGGTGCAGCTATTTAAAATCCCATTAGCACCACAAATATCTGATTTATAAACTGTCTTATGGCTTTTGATACTTTACAGGCATTATAAACTTTCAGATGCATTGCTACACATAGTCAATAGTTAATGATGCTTTACCAGGCAAAGGCTACACATTCTTTTTAAGAGCAGAAACAGTGTCTGATGTATCTGGTTCAATATATATATATATACATATAATACCTGTGAATGGGTGCTTCTGCTATTCCATATCTTGTTTAAGGCTCCTGATTAGATATGCCAACACAAGTGTTAGTGTGAGGAGCTGGTAAGATGATGTCTAGCCATCTCACACCTTGACTTGTTATGCTGTGGTACCATAAATGTAATCCTTACACTGCATTTTCATTTCTGCCTGGATGCAGGGCATTTCTCTGTTAGCTGTTACTCAGTACATGTGCCTGACATCATGGCAGCTTGTACGAAAACATAGAGCATTTCATAAAAGACACGGAGCCTTTTTGTTTGTTCCTAATGTGGCACAAGGTTTGGAGGCTTTTGTACAGTAGTCTGTTATTTTGTCAGGAAATAATAAAACCTTTCCAATTTTTTTTAGCATAGCTATCAGTGGCTCAGCAGGTGTGCTCTTTTCATTTTCTGCATAATCAAAATTACTCTATTACCTTTGCTACATACTGTTCTTTATACCACAAGACTGATCTGTATTGACTCATAATTTAGGGAAAAACAAAACAAAACAAACAAACAAAACCCCAAAACCAAAAACAAACAAACAAAACAAAAAACAAACAAACAAAAAAATCGCTTGCCAAGCATCTCAAATCCATGCTTTGTAACGTGTAATATAAAAGGGTATTGCAGGTATTTCTTTTCAACATGTTTGAAAAATAGAAACCTAACATTAGGGTATTATTAGATTAAATGGCTGTTATTGTTCAGGAAAACAGTGTTGGCCAATAACTAGCAGGATCTTACATTTTTTCAGCTGTTTCCTGCCATTATAGCCTCACAGGTTGAACTTGGCCTTGTGTGTTAATGGGTTGTCCATCTGTAAAACTGCTTTTTGTAAGCCTTTATAATCCTGAATGTGATCCTCAGGTAAGTTTTCAGTGCATCTAAGGGTAAACTGGAAAGTCCGTTGGCATAAATGTTTCTCAGGAGTCATACTCACTAATATTTTCTTGCATATCTAGTGTGATATTAAGGATGCAATGATCTTTAATGATCATTTTCTGCAATGATTGCTGGTTAATATACATTTTCAATCATACTTGTGCCTTTCCTGAACAGCAAAAGTGATGGCTAAAATCAGGCTATCAACAGTATTTCTCAATCCCAATTTGATCAAGTAGTGGTGTTTTGTAGGAAAGGTGTGAAGTCCATTCACAGAATTCACCTCACAAAACAAATAATTGCTACAAGCATCCAAAACACTGGAAAAATGCTGTAGACGTAACTGTCAGATTGCAGAGGAATGGAAATTGTGGATAAGGTGATTTATCCAGGTTCAGAAATAAACTCAATACTGGGACCAATACTTGTTCAATATTTTCATTAATAGCCTAGATGAATGCAAGGGTTGTACTATTGGCAAGCTTGTGGACAACCCCCAGTTGGAGAAAGTAGTTGATATGTGGGAGGGCCAAGCTGCTCTTGCGCAGCCCTTGGGACCTGGGCAGACTGAAGTCCAACAGGAACCTCATGAAGGTCAACAAGGACTAATGACAAGTCCTACAGGTGGAGAGGAACAACTCACCACACCACAACAAGCTGGGAATCAGCTCTGTGGGGAAGGACTGGGGGTCTCAGTAGGCAGCAAGAAAAGCCTGAGCTGGCAGTTAACCATGGAAGCAGGGACAGCCAACAGCATCCAGGGCTGCATTAGCAGCCAGACAATGATCTTTTCTTTCTACTCAGCACTCTCTTCAGAACTAACACCTTATTATGATTCTCATCACAATGTCTCTGTAATCTTTGGTGCTTCAGATCTGTGGTATGGACATCAAAGTCACTTTCTGTACTAGATTTTCATCTGTTTATCTAAATGTTACTTGTTTTGCTGTCTTCATAAATCATTTCATGAATTCTGATATATTAGCTGATTTTTTTTATTTTTTTTTTTTGCCCCTGTATTATTGCAAAAGCAACCTTGTCACTCTATGGTTAGTCCTGAATTGGGTTATCCCACTTTATAATCAATTTCCTCTTTTCTGCAGTCTGACAGCTATGTCAAGAGACTTTTTTCCAGTGTTTCAACTGCTTGTAGCAATTACTTGTTTTGTGTTTTCTAAAATTACCTTACACCTCTCCCATCATCACCACCTATCATCATCCTAAGCATCACCACCTGCTCTGATTGGAGGTGATCTCCTATGAACCACTATGTGTAGGCTCATTCTGTTTGTGGCTCAAGCAACAGGTTCAGGATGAAGTTTGACATATACATATGTAGATAAACTTCACTAACATGTATGCATTGAAAAAGTAACAGTTAATGCTGGTTAAAATGAAAACAAAAAGCTAGGAATTCAGATGAGGTTTAAATATCCACAGCTGCCTTTCCTTTTAAATATTAACAATGGCCGGTTAGGTGCACCTCTGTTGTACTTCAGTTCACCCCTTTACAGCACAAAACAAATAGTGCCCTATCCCTGTTAGGAAAAGGGAATAAGAGGCTGGCAGCAGTCCCAGAGCTTCCAGCCATTGGTGGCTTTTTAGAAATTTAGCTGTTACAGGCGTAGGCCATTTGGATGTCATTCAGGTTAGGTTTGAATGATTTTGAGAAGAAATTACTCCCACCAGAACTTCTCAGGGTTAAAGGTACAATATAAATATGCTGGCATCTAACCGTATACCATTGCTATATCTAAAGGGACAATCTAGGACCAAATACTTCTGTAAAACTTGATTTTTCTGTTGTTGTTCTGAAAGAACTTGATTTTTCTGCTGTTGTTCTGTACTTAAAACACAGATTTTAATATTCTATAATTGACACACATTTCAAAAGCACTAGAGATAATTTTCAAATACTGAAAACAGTTACATATTTAGAACACTGCAATATTCATTGTACCTTACAAAAGGTTGCCCCAGGAAAGAACATTTTGGATACATCAACCTGGTTTTGATCACTCCCAAGACAGGAAAAAGGTGAATTTGCCAAAGTGGATAAGTGAGAAGAATATAGATACTGACAATACAGATGCAAAGATGTAGAAACCTAGACAACAAAGCCCATCAATGGAAGATGTTATTTACCACATACTGGCTTAAAACATACAGTCATAATGATTCATACAGATGACAAGTAGTAGCAATTGCCTGTTATTTTGCTGACCTTGCTCAGCTGTTCAGCAAGTTTAGAAGAAGTGACCTTGAAGGGAAAAGCTGCAGTTACTCTTGCAACAGGTAGAACTGCAACAAGTGCTTCAGAGACTGCATGGCCAGAGGAGACCACAGTGATAAGTTGAACTCAGCACATAGTCCATGAACACCATCCACATACCTGCAAACCAGCCCAAAGACCAGCAGACCTCTTCTCATTCAACAGCAAGAGCAGTGGCTTTGGGGCTAGATAAGGCCCTGGTACTGAGTTTAATTTGAACTTGTTCTGTTGGAGTAGTAAAGAAAGTTAATTTCCTGATCTGGAGACTTTTGAACTGTACCTTCAAGACTGAAGCTGCAGAATAAAATGATGAATAGATATATAGAAGTGCAAGTGGATTGATACAGGGTGGTCAATCTATTGTAAGTATCAGAAAGTTCTCTGTGTGTTGGGAGAGAAGAGGATGGAAGGTGTGTTGTCTGAGGAATGCTAAGGGAGATGCTGAGGCTCGCCTCAGCACAGGGGCAGCCCTGTGATGCCCAGTTTAGATTCCTGGTGAATGATCTCTGTGCAACACGTGATGGTGTTTAGTACCTGGAGGAGATGCTAATGGACGAGGATAAAGGGATTTAAACCTAAAGAGTGTAGATTTAGATAAGATATAAGGAAGAAATTCTTTATGTGTGTACCGTCCCTGTGAGTGTTCATGTTCAGGTTGGATGGTACTTAAGGCAACCTGATCTCATGGGTGGCATCCCTGCCCATGGCAGGGGGTTGGGAACTAGGTGATCTTTAAGGTTGCTTCCCACCCAAACCATTCTATGTTCAGTTATGTTTTTTTGTTTGTTTATTTTTTTTGCTTAAATGCTAAGCAGTGATGATATGAATATAATTTTATTCATAAAAAGGAAACCCTGCATACATAAAAAGAACTTATTTTGAAAGCAGAATAGACTCCACAACAACCAAGACTAAATTGCTAATTGCTAAAGGTCCATATTTCTAAAGAATACAACAGCTCAATTCACATATGAAAGAACAAGTATGCTAATGGACATGATCATTGCAGAAATGGATTCTAGGTAGGGAAACACTTCAGAACCAGACCCAGGACAACCACATTTTGAATACCAAGTGCTACTGCAAAAAGCCTTTTTTTTTTTTTTTTTTTTTTTTTTTTTAGCAAATGAGTGGTGTGGATGTAAGCTTAACATTTTGGTATTTATCATCACATTTTCCAAGCTTATTATTGCTTGCATCATATCGTCTTCCTCTCAGCTCTGTCACACTATCTTTCCTCGTCTCAGCTGCCTACCAGGTCAGCTGTTAGATAATTTTTCAGGTTCTCTGGGGGAGGGAAAGGAAAGGTTTCTTACTGAAAGACCACATGGCATGTAGCTCAACAGACATGACATGATTGGAGTCTCTAATCACCAATGAAACTTTACTCACTGGGTAAATTTGGCACAAAATCATCGATTCCATTCTTATTGGAAAAGGGCTTCATTTTCTAGTGTTCAGGATTCCATTTTTTCCATAGTTTCATAAAGCCAGAAAAGTCTTCTTGTCTGTCAAGTGTCCTCCTCTTTATATCTGCAAATGCTCTATTTTAAAAAGCTGCAGAAGGCAGAGGTCTCCAATGATTCATTTCATTTTATCTTGTATTTTCCCCCTTCATTGATGGCTGTTTTTACCTTTCTGTGCATACCTTCCATTTTAGATCCTACATAAATGACCCCTCAACACCTGAGGGGGAGCAGCTCTGTGCAGAGTCCTTGGTAAGCAGAGTCCTCTTGCAGGACTGAAGCCTACAATGCAAAACCCTCAGGAAAACAGCTCCTCAGACTGCAAGACAGACAGGGTGCAGCAAAGACTTTGAAGATGATAAGAGGCAACAGTGGTAATATAAATTTTTGCCAAGGAAGACAAGTGTGTACATTAAAGAGGGATATTGAGGAGTCTACAGAGGAAACTAAGAAGACAACAGTTAGGCTTTTCTCTTTACACAGAAGCATGTGACTAACAGCTATCTATACGCAGCAGAGTGAAATACAATGCAAATATAATGCCTCTGTTTTTCTTCCATGCCAGTATTGCGATTTGTGTGGAGAAAAATTGCACTGAACTCTAGAATTTCTTTCACAGTGTAGCATATTGCAAAAAAATAAATCCATGGAATATTACGTTCTTATATGAAGCATGTTCAAAACCTCAGATTTTAAATATAAAACTTAATACGATTGTAAAAATACTACTATTCAAAAACACATGATTTAAAGAGAGGTTTTACAATTTTTGCTTTAACCAGAGTCCACTCTATAATGCTCAGACTAGACTTCTATATGTCTATGAATAAGTGTATGTATATAATGTGTATGCCATACACGTTAAAATAACATGGAGAAAGGAAAAAGTTGCAGAAGCAGGAGGAAAAATTTCAGGAATGTAAAGACATACTCTGGTCAGTAAAGGATGACAGAGTAGATCTGACTGAAATTAGACTTTTCCATTTGCAAGTATTATTAACCACATTATTACAACGGAGAATTCCTGACTGATTGTCAGGAGGAGGAGAAAAGGAGGCAGAGGTATGCTGGAAAGTTGCAGAAGTTGGGATCACTGGCCATAATTAGGACAAGGGGATTAGAGACCAGGAAAAGGTGGGACTTCAGTATGTATTGGTCTTTGTTTTTAAAGTGTCTGTAGTCAACAATACAGTGAGAGGGACTGGAGAAGTCCTAGCAGAGATGGAAGGCAGTTGCCTAGCCTTAGATGTGAGAGTCAGGTTTATAAGGGAATGGATTATGATTTTAATCCATGGAAAAGGACAACACATCATATATCACACACTGTCTACTGTGTTTTCTTGACAAAAAATGTCAGTTGCCTACCTCATAAAATCAACCACAGCAGGCAATTTCCTTCATTCTGCATGTGGACAACATACTTATAAACAACACAGAGACAGTTCAAATCTAACTGAATGCTCATTCATTATAGTTTCCTATATTATTTATAATTCCTATATTATTTATATTATTCCCATGTAATCATTTGTTTTAACGTCCCTCCAAAGCTACAAATGTCTCTATGAGGTACAGACCAGATGAATATTGCTTTGTATTTCTGCAAGATGGAGTTTACTGTCCCATTTTTAACTCAGTCACAAGCAACAGCTAGTTAATCTTTGTTCTGTGCTTTTGTGCATTATTTTTCTACAACTACTTGATAGCTATCTATCAAGATTCATGCTTAATCTTGTCGCTCATCTACAGCATCTTAGTCATCAAGAAAAATGAGAATCTAGGCTTAAAAATAAATAGTGGATTATTTTTTTTTTTTTTTTTTTTGGGGGGGGGGGGTCAGCATGAGACATTAAAAATGGACAGTGTCCCAATGAATCAAATTCCTGAGGTTTGTGGGTTTCTTCTGTAGTTTTTGCATTTCTTTACATTCACTTGAACTCCTAAGCTAAAAAGAGTTATGCTTTTAAGTTCTTCATTTAGAAATAAAGTTAGTATATAAAAAATCAGTGATTAAAAATCTCAGAATATAAAAACTCATAAGTGTCCACATTTCACCTGTGTTTTGGGAATGCTACTCAGATAATTTGATTTTGAGAAAACAAAACAATAAATATAAGAGACTGCTTTCAAAATCTCATTAATCAGAACATCGTCTGCCTCTTGTCTTCAAAACAATCAATTAGGAACCAGACTTCCCTGTGAATAATTGATATGTATTAAATGTAATGGTCAGAATACAGATCAGTATCTTTTTCCAAAGCTTATTTGTAGTATTACATTAAAGCAGTCCCTTTCTTGTGATAAAGAGGTTCAGTCAATATGTAAATATGCAATATACATGAGTCTTGAATGCAGTTGATCAGAATATCAATTAAAATCTTTTTGCGATGAGATGCTACCTTTAGCAGCAATGCTACCTTAATAATAATAATAATAATAATAAAACAAACAAACACAAAACATTTCATTGAAGTGAAAGAAATCCTCATGTTCTTAGCTTTACACACACCTAGACCAAGTCTAGCTTAATTCATAGCTCACATTCTTACTCTAGCTCACATTCTTACTAGTCTCTACAGACTTAATGGCATTGTGCCTATATTTCCAGTGGACCATATTAATCTAATATACTCACAGAATTTCCACTCTTCCTTCCCAGTATGAGTCTTGCTCTCTGCACAGTGTAATGGTGCACCTTTGGAAAAAGGGTTGCAAAGTGCCCAGCCAGAGTGGTTGCCTCTTACACCTATGGGGCATTTGCTGAAAAAGGGAAAGGCAGGATCTACTAAAAACAATACAGACTGGGGCCCTGTACTTCCCCTTCCATCCAGCTAATTACACAGACTAATCTGAACATGATCATAGAATCATGAAGGCTGGAAAAGACCTCCAAGATATCTGGTCCAACCATCCCCCTACCACCATTATCACCCACTAAACCATGTCCCTAAGCACCACATCCAACGTTTCCTTAAACACCCCCAGGGATGGTGACTTCACCACTTCCCTGGACAACCCGTCCAAATGCCTGACTGCTCTTTCTGAGAAGAAATGTCTCCTAATTTCCAACCTGAACCTCCCCTGGAGCAACGTGAGGCCATTCCCTCTAGTTCTATCACTAGTTACCTGTGAGAAGAGGTCGACCCCCATCTTCCCACAACTTCCTTTCAAGTAATGGTAAAGAGCTATATGGTGTCCCCTGAGTCTCCTCTTCTCCAGGAAAACAACCACTAAACAACCCCAGTTCCCTCAGCTGCTTCTAAGAGGAGCTTTCAAAGCTGTTCTTTCAGATGATCACTTTTGACTTTTATAGATTGGGATATTAGCACCCAGATTAATGCGGGGTTTGTGCAGGGAACATGTCAGTCCTTGACCAAGGCAGAAGAATGCACCAATGAGCATTTCCTAGGGCTAACTACAGTACTATCAGTATGATCAAGAATTGGACATTGCCTTCCATACTACCAACAGGCAATCTCACAGATGACTAAATGTGAACAATTTGTTGTTGGGTTTGTTTGAAGCTTTCCCTGTAAAAATGCCAGTGCAGTACTTTTAAAGAAGCAGGTATTTTCCTAGAGCTTAACACATACGGAGAAAAATGAGTTCACAGAGGACTTCCAGACAGAGCATTTCAAACCACAGTAGCAGTACAGCATCACCTTTGTCTTAGAGAAATTAGGTCACATGGCCATACAGACAAGTTTAGGTGAATTTCATGCCTAATGTCTTTTTCATAGACTTACTTCTGTATAATTGAAAGAGTTATCAGTTGACATTGAATTTAAGTATGTTAATAAGGCTACGTACTACAATGTGATATATGCTGCAGCCAGTAATATGAACAGTCCTGAAGAAGAGAATGCTGAAACGCCACATCCACCTCACTAGTGTCACTTATGACCAAAATTGCAACATCCATTTTTATTTATTTTTTAATCCTTTTAACTGATGGAACTTTTCTTTGAGCATGATTTAACTTAACAACAGAACAGAGTGGTTTTGGACTCAGCTGGCAGAGACAGACCCACGTGGGGAAACTATGACCAATAGCACAACCTCATGAATTGCAAACCCTGTCTCTCAGGGTGGGAAGCAGATGGTTTACTGTTCAAACCACACCATAAAATTGCAACTGTGGTGGGTCAGATTAAACAAGCAAGCACAAAACAAGCAAGCACAAGTACAAGAATTTATTTTGCTAATAGGTCATTGAAAACCCCAATGAAAGATCTATTATTTAGATAACAAATAAGCAAGTCAAGTCAATTAACATGAAATGCCACTGATTTTCTTGATTTCATAATTAAAATCAAAACAAAACAAACAAAAAAAAAACTTTAGATTGCTTAACTCTCTCACTCCTCTCAGTATTGCTCCAGAAACATACTGCTTTACATAAAATTACCTTAAAGGTGGCCTTATGAAAATATTAAATCAAAAGCTATAATCCATTTGACATAATCTGGAAGACTTTGTAAGGATGCAGCGTAGTATTCTTTTGTTTCTCTCTTCAAGGTGGAAGATGACCTTGAAACTTACAGCCTACAGAAAACACTTTTGAAATTGAGAGCAGCTGGAAGCAATGCAGCACATAAGTATGAAAAGTAGAAAGACATGCCTTTCTCTAGACAATGTTGTTTGCATCATACCTTTCTTCAAACCCACACATAGCATGCAATTCAGTAAAAAGATATAAACATTGACATACTGTCTCTTCATCTCATTATCAATGCCCGTGAAAAGGAAATCCAGTCTAATAAGTAAAGGATATGGAAAGAGATACAGAGGCAGGTTTGTGAAGTCCCTTGAGCTGAAAGCTGGATGATTGTAGCTGATTAATTAACCTTTTTAAAAAGGATTTGGGGAATTAAAAAAGACCTTCCTAAATAAATGAGATAAAGTATTCTATTGCATTTCTCTATTTAGACTTTTTAAAATTGTTCTGTCAGTTTAAGTTGATAGCTATTTGTGCCTTTAAAAAAAGAAATGAATTTTAAAATGTCTATCTCTACCAAAATGTACTGCATTGCTATAATTTTGTTTACATTCATCTATGGCTGTGAGCTGAAAAACGTGATGGTTGTACTGCAAGACACATGAGCTTTCTAAGAAATGCACTAAGCTTTTACTGACTCATTAATTCTCACTGCAATATCGTAGGAAACTACTGGAATAAAGTATTTCTGGAGGTTATGATTCAAAAAGAGTACAGCCAGCTTTCTGCAAGTACAGAATGACTTCACAGTCTTTTCAGATCACTTGTTTTGTTTTGTTTATGCCTTAACATGCCGATAATAGCTAATCCTTGGGGTGAAGTGGGTGGGTAGGTAGAACAGAACGTCCTCAAAGAGGTATTACAGAAGTGATCCTGTCACATGCCTTTGAAGCATCTCATATCTGATTTATGTTCTAGGTTGAGCAGCTCAGCATTTAAGGAAATGGTATTTTAGTAAAAATCATAACAAAGTCAATATCTGTATCAGTTCTTATGGTCATAGCTATCATCTCATGAGCAGCTGCTAAGAGTTTTCTGTTAGCGGGGAGCTTGTCACAGTCTTATGTTCAAATGAAAGCAATTAGCTCTTTGTATACATTCTGTTTGCAAGCTGTCATATAACAATTCATATCACTGATGTTAACAAAACCCATCTTGTAAAAACAATTTTGATAGCAGAAGCCCAGCTGTCATCCCACCCATTCCATAATGCAGATGCAGTTTGTGTCATGCCAAGAACATGATGGCCTCAAGTACTAAGAAGTTAATTGAATAAGGGGAAAAAAAATAGATAGTAAGCAGAGATGTTAGAGCTTCAGTTCCTTAACCACATGGAATTTCCACAAACTCAACTGCAGGGCTCAGACATCAAATCAGGGCTTAATGTTGCTTTTGTTGGATTAGCAACCATATGAAATATCTGAATCTCCATCCAATTGTTTCTGTTTCACTGACTTCCAGCAATTTTCTTTAATAATAAAGCTGGAGATAGATGTTTCTTAATGTGTGTTTTACAATATTGCTTTTGTGGTCAGTTAAGCCTAAAGCTGAGGGAAAAGAGGGGGAGTATAAGCATACCCATCCTTTTTAGAACCAAAACCACAGTTCAGAATGTCCTCCCTGAGTGGCTGCTTGAGTCTGTGGATGTTTCATCTTCTCTTGATGTCCCAAAGTTGTTTCGCTCTGACCTACCAGTGAACAAACACAGACTGGCTATTTCTTTAAAGTATGAGAATAAACTTCCAGTGCATTGAATACAAGTGGTTTCAATAGCCCACAAACAATCTTTTAGATTTTAGGGACCAAGTCAACCCTTCAGACTAAAAAGCAGCAAAATCATGCTCACCCTTCAGTTGTATATAAATGAACAATGTCATTGTTAAAGTTCATTCCTTTTTAGTAAGATAAAATGTAATTCTTCACAGAAAATATATTAGTAAAAAAGGATGTTTCATGCCAAAAAAGAGATAAAGGGGGTCAAAAAATTTGTATATGTTACCTCAAACTTCAGCAACATTTTTTTTTAATGAAAAAAAAAATAAAACAACAACAACAACAAAACTTTAGGAGTTAAATTAATTCTTATATTGGCCTTTACAGTAGGGGATTAGAAGGAAACTTCTGTTTCACATGCTGATCAGTAATACTTCAAAGAAAAACATGAAAATAATGGCAGGTAATCATTATGCTCTGAGAGAAAATCTGGGGAATATAAGGGACAGGCTCCTTAAGAACCAGTTCTACCTAGTAGAGTAAGAATTGCACTGAGGAGTACAGGAAGGAAGACCAGCAATGAGATCTGCAGCTTCACAAAGGCATGTGCTGCTCAACTTCAAAACATATGCAAAATTTGCATATATGCTGCAGGGGAGGAAGGAGGCAAACAACGCTGCCTACCATTCAGACTGTCTTTTTAATGAAAAAGATTTAGTTTTAAAAATCAGTAGCTGGAGACTAGTCTAATAAAATCAGAAAGTCCTGTATGAGAAAAAAATAGGGTAACTGGGTTTACAAGTGAATGATGAGGGAAGAATAGTAGGTTGCAATAAAGAGAGGGTGAAGAAAATGGCCAAGATACTAACCTCATTTGAACCTCTTCCACAGAAGAAAGTTGTGATTTTACAGGATAACAAGGTTTTCCTTGCTGTATGTGAAAGAGCAGCTGATGTCTACAGTCAGGAAGTCAAGGTCATTGGGAAAGGGGAACAGAAGTGTCAGTGTCACCAGTTTTTTATACATCTTGTTATATAATGTAAAGATGAGGAAAGTGCTTGTGGAAAATACTTTTGGTAAATCACTAGGAAGCTTAAAGATGACAACCATCCTGAGAAGAGATGCATGTGCAACACAAGCAGGTGGCCCTCTTGGCTGACCTCCTAGAAGACCGAGGCAATTGGATCATAAATTTTGTGAGAGTAATACCTGAAAATTTGAAACGTCCAGGGGGAGCAAAAACATAAACCCATACAAAAGCATAGTAATTTTCTCCAAATGTAACAGAAGCAAGGGGTTATAATTTATCAAAAGCAAGCAAGCAAGAAATCTGTGAATTTATGACAAAACTGCCTTTTATTTCGGAGAAAAGCATTATTGTGTGTATTCCTGCCTGCATGACCCAAAATGACAATTACTGGCTATAGCATGGACTTGGGCAGTATGATTGTAGCAAATGGCAAGCTTTCCCCAGAAATGCAGTTTTAGTCATTCTGAAATTGCTGTGTGATATCAGAGTAGTATACATTTCATTTTGTTTATGTAGGAACTTAAAATGCCATTGGTCTAGGTTCATTTCATTTTTATAGGAATGGGTTATGTATATTTAGTTTTGTGTAAAATATAATGCTGTGTAGAATGTTTTTCCCCATCGTTCTGCCAGCAACTCTTTGTTTTATCAGATTTCCTTGTCTGTATGTTTTTTAAGGATCATTACTCTTGACTACAGCAGCTCAGAAATTTAGCTTGATAAGTATTTTTTAACGTGAATTATAATTTAGATCTAAAATATCTTTTATTTTTCTTCCTTTTTTTTTTCTTTCATTTATTGTGTTTCTCTTTTATTGCTTTCAGAAGAATCTTAAAATAACAATGAAAGAATCAGTTACTTGCTTTCAAAGCTATGCAACATATTTTTTTAAAGTAAATATTAGATACAACCAAAGTTAAATTTTATGTAAAAATATATTAGTTGAATTTACAGAGGATTGCAGATGCAAAGGGAATGAATATTGTATACTGCATTAGGCTGTGTTGAGATGTAGGCAAGAACTCTTGCTTAAAAAACTTCAGATATGTGTACCAATACACCAATACATTGTTTTATAAACCTTACTGAAAACCTTACGGTTTTTAAAATCCCAAACTGCTTGACTGTTGCAGGATTTGGGGCCAGGTGCAGATGCTCAGGGCTATGCCGCCTTCTGTTCCATCATCCCAGCAGGCATGCTGCAGGCACATTGCTGTTCACTACACATAATACTGTTCATGGCAGTAGCCTGCAGAATCACACCCTGTCTCAGTGCAGTCTTGTCCCACCAGCAGGGCTCTTTCTCAAGAACCATGGGGAAGGACACAGGTTTGCTGTCACTACACAGAAGTAAACGTGCTTGCAGAAGGACAAACCAGTCAAGTGAAGATCAGTTTAGAAACTCAGTGTAGTTGAAGGTGTTCAGGGACTGGATACATTCATTGATTCCCAACTTTAGACCCTATTGCATGTATTTACTATGGAATTTAAGTGATAACTTGCTGTGTGAATTCTGTGGTGTAGAAATATCCTTTTACGAGGGTACAAGGGTGAAGATTTTATATGGTTTTAACTAAATTGACAGTTGACAATTGACAGCTTATTAATTACCTCAAAGGGACGTAGGACCAGACAGTCTCTATAGTAATCTTTTGTCATAACAGGAGATTATAAGATTAATCAAACAAGTATAGATTTAATATATTGATAAAACACGTGAAGAGTAGTCATGCCCAGTAAGATTGTGGAATTAGTATATAGTTCAGACTGGGTGGGGATAACTGGCAAGTGGAATCAAACAGAAGTGTATGGGGAAGTCCTTTAGGTATCTGCAGTTCACTGTTCCAAGAAGAACTATTCAATGGTACTTAAATAATTTACATATTGCTTGCTAATCATTTTTTTTAAAAAATAAGAAACAAACAAACAAAAAACAACAACAAAAAAATAAAACAAACACATTTAAGCATCTCTATAGACTGCTGCTGGTCAAAGAAGCTTCTATTTGTCTTCAAAATCTAACCTTAAAGGCAAACAGATGAGGAGTAAGAAGAAATGTGGAGTCACTGGGGAAGCAGAATGACTCCAGGAGTTTTGCACCTTCAGTAGATGCTTGGACACATTGAAGGATTTATAGGAGGTGCCAAAGCAGCTGGGAAGGATTCCTGTGGGGTAGAATTGCATTTTACACTTCTTACTTTTAATATTTTCCTTGCACATGTTGCAGCTAAGAGTTACCTAAAGAAAACAAGTCTCTGTTCTGCTGTTAAGCATGTTAAATGTCAGGAGAGATGAAAAATCATTGTCAAAACAAAACAAACAAAAAAAATAATGTGGTTGTGAAAGCTGGTGCTGTCAGATCCCAGCTTTCTTATGGGTACAAACTAACAACCACCTGCAGAAGCTAAGGGTGCCAGAGGAGATTATAATAGAAAGCAATTATGAGATTAGAAACTTTTTTAATTTTCAGTTTAATCTTATTCTTGTTCTAACATTGTTCTTTGTCTTAAATTATTGTCATTACAGTTACTTACTCTCCATTGCTCTTTCTAGCTTTCAAGTCTTCATTTTATGGTTAATAAATTATCTGCTACTGTATGTGTATGATGTAAACTGTTAGAAATGGAGAAGGGTACTCAAAAATAATGACCTGATATTTTAAACCTGTTAAGTGGCAATTAAAATTTTTCATCTGCCCAAACAGCAAATAAATGTCAATAGAAAGATAAGAAAATAATAATAATAAAATAATTATCTAGTCCTCCAAAATTCCTAATCTATGAAGCACTGATCCATACTACACAGCTAAAGACTTGCAATGAATCCATGTAAATGATCTTAGTGATGAGCAAGAAAGCTCTAGGGCATAATTAATCAATATCAAATTGCCTTGGACATCTCATGTAATTATTGAGGAAAAACACTAATATTACTTGATTTCCTTTACAGGAATATATAAAGAGAGGTGGGAAAAAGTATGTTAGATCATTCAAGAGCAGCAGGTTAAAAGCTAACTTAAACATGATAAACCAACTAAGTCTCATTAGAAAACATGTGTCTTAAAAAATTTTTATCACTCTGTATCTTACTGAATATCAGCTATTAGTATCAACCCATGTAGGACAATATTGTACAAACTTATCAGGTAGATATGTAACTAGGGAATCTTGCAGTGAGAAAAATTCCACGTTATCAAATACTATCAACTGACTGCAATCCTGAGAACAGATTTGTGGATGAGTATTACTGTTCACGAAACAATATCTAAAGGAAGACATCTTAAAAGGCTGTGCAGCTAAAAATAACTATTCAAGCATTCATGCCAGAGTTCAAATAGAAGTGGGTAGGAAAATTCTGAGCTTCAGGCATCCCTGGTGTGGACTGTATTTTGTACCATGAAAGAAGACTGATGGAAGAGAACAGAGCATAAATGCAAATAAATTGTGTTATTAGTTCAGGTTTTATGCAGAGATTCATAATGCTGTGAAGCAGTGAAATCTCACCTATTGAGCTCTCCAAGACACATGCCTGGCCTGAGGCTTTATAGGTCACAGCAGGTATGGTATCAGCAAAGACCTTCTGAAGTTCCTTCCACCTTTACTTACTGTGTAAATTAAAAAATACATGAGGAGCTTTGAATCATTTGATGCAGGAGGATGAAAATCATAGGGTCGTTCATGTCAAGCACAGAGCTGCAGATAGGAAGATTTTGTTCCAAATCTTAGCTGAAAGATCTATTCAAACACCTCCATATGCAATAGCTCAGAAGTATCATTAAAGTAGTGACATGGTTTGTAGTAATATAATGATAATTATATTAATAAATCTTCTATGTTTTATTATTATTTAATTATAGTTATTATTATAACTTTATTATATATTTTATTATATATTATATATTTATTATATTATATTTATTTATTTATTTAAATTATATTATTATATATTATATATTTATTATATATATACTTTATTATATAATTTATTATTATATAATTATAGTTATTATTTTATTATATTTAATTATAGTAATAAATCTTCTATGTTTTTATGAATCTTTAGTCACCATCCCTCCAAAATGGCTATGTCAATGCAGAAGACAGCAGTTAATTTCAGTGAGGGACAGATAATTTGGCTATAATATTAGTTTTGCCTTTGCTTGGTAGAGATGAAAGGCAGGAAATGCCCAAGAAAACAGGAGTATACTTGTATTTGACTATAGTCTGTTGTCAATATTATGGATCAGACAAATGGATCAGTTGGCAAGAGAACTTGTGAAATGAACTCAGGTGACTTTTTTGTAGTCCATGAGATGGGGCTACAATTTTTCTTGAGCATCTTTGCTTTAGGCTTTTGGCAAGAGAGTAATGAAAATATGTTAAGCATTGATACTGGCTTACGCAACTGAAACAGAAATACCTTGAAGAACTTTTGTCTTAGCTACTGTTAGAAAAATAAAATAAAATAAAATAAAATACACAGTCTGAGGATTTGAACTAAATTATGTAGTATTAAAGCTTCTCCTTGTTTATTTTCAGTTTATTAGGCAAACTATAACTTTATAACAACTATAACTGCCCCCCTTCGCTGGTTTTCTTTCCCACCATGGCATTGATCAGCTTGCACTCTGACAGGGCATGGTGGACAGAGCCATTATGCCTGCAGCACCTCATCCCCCTGTGCTGGCCTCTGGAAATTACAAAGCTTTCGTCTTTGTCTGGACTGTCTCCATGCTCAACCCCATGCTGCATTGCTCCACCTGGGTGGCAAATTCATGTCTGTCCACTCTTGTCTGCTCCCTGCCCCAAGGATGGTTCTCCTGCTGCTCCTCCCCACCAGGCTTGGGACCTCCCTGTCTCTTGTGGTGGTTCCAGCCAACCTGTGACCTCCTGGAACCAGTGTTGGGAGCTCTACCACACCTTCCTCTTTCAGCCACCTTTCCCTGCCCTCTGTGCTTCTCCTGGGACTATCTGTATAGCTGTCCAGCATGCAGATATATGTATGCATATTAATTATTACAGTGGTTTATGACAGAGGCACTGGGAGAAACTTTTGCTTAGGAAAATATTAAAAAGCTAGGACTGATCTCTTGCTGTGCCCACCACCACTCTGTGCCATGGTTTTCCATCAGACCAAACTGGGATATGAGGCCACATATCAACACTTATGAAATACAAACAAGGAAGCCAGAGGGGAGAGACAGCTCAACTCTCTCACTTGATTTTTAATGAGTATAGGAAGCAGCACAAAGCAAAGTTGCCTTCCTTGTTTTAAAGTTGTTTTCACGTGGGAGGCAGTGGAGAATAAACATATCTGTCCTTAAGCTTCTCAAAACAAACAAAGTTATCTTCTGCTTTGCCTTCTGCTTTGCCAGAAACAAGTGTGGTCATTTCTTTACTGAACTCCCTATTTTCACATTTCATTTTCCAAACTCCCTGTGCACGTGTGACTGAAGCAGAAAGAAGGTGATGTGCGCACACGTGCAGCCAGTTTCCAACATCAGTCTTTCTTGGGTGACATTTAAAAAGGTTTGAAATTGAGTTGTACTGGCTTGACTCATTTCTCCTTGATGTCTACTTTGTTCCAGCAGCACAAGTATATGTATAAATAACAGTTTGTATCCCTTGACAACTTCCTGAATTAGAGCAGCACTTGTGGTCAATCACAGCAGAGAGAGCATCAGGGAAATACTTTAGCCCAGCAGGCACAGTCATGCCATTTGTTGACTAGTAAAGTGGGTGCTTGTGTCGCAAGTGATGGTTTTCAGTGATGTCCCTTTGCTTTCTATAATCAACATCAGCTTTTCTGCTGTGCTTTAGAAAGATGGTTCATCTGCTGCATTATCTCTTGACAGCTCTAATCTCTTGAAGAGAGGAAATGCAGGTAAGAAAAACAGAGTTAGGTGACTTAGCTTCAAAGATGGGATTCAGATAAGCCTTAAAAGAGGGGTTCTCCTTTTCCTTCTTTTCTTCCACTAACTTTAACTTCTTTTGGCTTTAGGATGAAGATAGATCTGTAGCTATTGCTGCTTTTATGTCTCTAAGTGGTCAACTCTCCACAAACAGTACTTGGAAACTCATCTGCTTATTCCTTCAGGAATCAGAGGAGATCCTTCTGCAAAACTGTAGCCAATAAGCCTAAAATTCCTTTTCTTATGTAGGTAGAACTTAATAGATATCAAATATGAATAGAATTGATAAAACATATATGACATTCAGCTAGAAAGAGTTCAGAGTTTCCACATTTTGCTATCTGTCTCTTCTGCTCTATCACACATGGTATTTATCAGATAAATATATGCTGTAGATTTGGACTCAAGAGCAATCTTAAAATGTGCTATAGATATAGAAAAAGTGAATTAGTGGGAAAACAGATTTTATTGATAAAATAAACAGATTATATTGATAAATCTAATTGTGGGCATCTGTAATAAATGAGCAAATAATGTTATCTGCCAGATTTCAAAATTAATAAATTTTATTTTATTTTATTTTATTTTATTCATTTTATTTTATTTATTTTATTTTATTTCACAGCAAGTGCATGGAGAGCCTTAGAAGTTACAACTTGACTTTTCCTGAAAAGTTTTTCTATTGGAGTGAATGGTATGGGTGAGGAGTGGGATGGACTTCATACACTGTACAAAATTCTTCAAATTCCAAATTAATTCTTGGTTTTGAAAGTGAATGAAACTTTTAATATTTCAGCAGTGAATGTACTTAGAATGTACTCATACACACTTAGAAAGGTTGCCATTTACATTTCATTAGCATTGTTGACTAGCACTATGAAAAACTTCCTTGCTTCCTATGGCTCTATTTTATTTAAGTAAACTGCCCTCCATTTTTCATACCTACAGTTTGATTTTAATGCAGCAAGTCAGCTCACTCAGAGTTGTGTTTTAAAACTTGTCAATAAGTATTTAAATTTGCTTCCTTTCATTGATTTGACCCTGTCATTTGCTGAAAGATGAGGTCTATACTCCACTTTAGGATACCGTCATGGTATCCTGAAACCTGCTTTGGATCTTACTATAAGATAAATAACCAGCTAAATATTAATTTATGGCGGCTGTCATCCTAATTTGTAATAGTGGTTACCTTAAAGCAATAAATAAATAGGTAACATATGACCATGGTTTATGTATAAAGATACATTAACATAACATTAATTTAGCATTTATATATATATATGTATATTTGTAAGTTGCCTTTCAGGAAACTGATGTTTATGCCTTTTATCATCATTAACAGAAGTCTTGCCACAATGAAGCGCAGTATTCTAAATAGTGAATAGACTTCAAACATGCACAGGAAGAACTTTAAGCAAAAAGACCATTTTTCTTTATTTTTTATTTTATACAGAGTTTCTTTTTTATTCTGGAGACAAAGACTGAGCCCAATATGCTAAATCAATTCACCCTGGGTGGATACTACAGGCTTGTTAGAACAGCACTGAGAGTGACAAAACACTGTTTAATGCCCTCCCCCAGAGCAGTTCAGACCCCTTTGTTTCTTAAAGCTGACATACAGCATATAATAAAATTAATTAATTAATTAATTAATTAAATAACCCATTTGTTTTTTTGTTTCTCTGAAAATGTCAGGGTCCTGTTTGACAGAAAATACTTTTAAGTATAACAGTAATATCTGCCTTCAAGGCAACAGAAAAAAACAGATTTGAAAAACCTCATTCCTAACACTTGTTATTGTCAATAATGAGAGCTCAGTTTGGTCCCATTTTGAAGAAAATGTCATTCAGGTACACTTTAACTAATCTTATTAAAGAAGACAATGCTTCAAAAACTGAAAAGATTTATCATAACTGAAAAGGAAAAACAAAACCATAAAACCTTTAATCAAATACACTGCCATTTTAACAGATTGAATTAATATATCAAATCATGACTCATTCTGAAATGAACTGATGACTTTTAGTTACTAGCCTCAAATGGGTAAGGATGTGTCTGTTGTTGCCAGGTGGTGAGACTCTAGACAGTACGGTTCATCTTTGGTAAAGATCTGTTAGGGGTCTGGAAAGGAGCATGAAGAAATTGAATGGAGAAAGAGAATAGGAAGAGAAAGAAAGAGGGGAAAATCAGTCTGCAGAACAGATGAAGACTGAGCATTTCCTCATGCCTGCTATGCTCTCTGTTTTTCTATATCAAATAGAGTACAACCCTCTTACAAGAATGCCCTTCTAGAGTCAACCTAAGGAAAAAAAAAATAATAATAAAAATCAGTAGCTGGAATAACAGAGGTGAGTATTAACAAAACTTCAGTTTAGTGAATAAAAGGTATGGGTTATGACAGTAGCAGAAAGAATGATCTTAACCAAAAACATAAAATTGCTGTATATGTTCCAGCTTTTATACATTTTAAATGACACAGAAATAGATGAGTAATACCCTTAAGTTCTCTGGTATTTCTGTGCTTCCACTGAATGGTCTTTATGATACAGTAACTACTACTCCTCGGTTTTGTTTTACGGAAAATGTTATGTGTATGCATGTATACCTGTATAGGAAAGGAAAGTAGTGCATTTTTGTTCAGATAGCATAATTCTTATTTAATAAGCAAGTGTCTAATTCTTATCACTTCATGGTATCCACTTTTTGAACAAAATGTTTTGTTACCATTTCTTTGTGCTCTGGAACCTTGTGTTTTCATTTTCCAGAAGCTGCAAATGTTCAAACCCACAATTCAAGTTAGGCAGTCTTGGATTTTTGTTTGTTTGATTGTTTTTTACTTTCAATACTATTTGAATAGGAATTACATCAAGTAGAATATAAACAAGCAGCAAAGAAGTGTAAAATTGCCTGTATCGTGTTTCAGACTTGAAAGGAAACCTTCCTCAGTCACAGGGATGATGGCTGTAAACATGCAACAGAATTAAACATTATTTAAAATCTTGTAGAAAAGAAGTCTGCAAAGGACTTAGGGGTTGCCTGCATGCAAGGCACTATGTAGTACTGCTCATATGAGTCACTTAACACTTTCATCTGTAAAACTCCACTCAATCTTACCAACATGTAACTATCATCACTCCTATCTATATGGATTTGAACATTCACTCTGACTTCATAGCATAGCAAGGATTAGGTTGTAAGGTTTTGTTGTACTGTGTTCCTAGAAAGTCTCCAGCTAAGTGTTAAAAAAGGTGCTGGGTTATTTACCAGGCGGGAAACTGTGAACATGCTGTGTGTGTGACATTCTGCTACTGTTGGTGTTGATGATAAGACCCTAACTGACTTAAATAAAGCTAGATTTCACCTATCCTGTACTTCACTTTCAATGAGAATCAGTACAGAAAAATTTTAACAGGAGTAGCAATTAAGACCTTGAGGGTCCTATGGAGACCTGCAAAGCCACTTTTTCTGTTGGCTTCTCTACAGTTTCTAGGGCTATACTTCTTCATCTAGAGACCCTTCTGAACCTTGCCTGCAAAGAGGGGAAGAAAGGCAGCAGGGTGAAGAGAGCTATTACATTTGGGTTTGATCGGCTTCTTTTTTGTTTGTTTTTGTTTTATTTATTTTTTCTTTAAACTTTTTCTCTTAAGCTACTTAGGTGGTGGTGAGTCATGGTTCTGTGTATTGCTTTTTTGAAAAAGCTGTTTTTTAAAAGATGAACCTCCTGCAGTTTTTAGGTCTCATGTAGGAAAATTTGATTTCCTTTGGTATCCTTGAAGCATGTACAACATTAGTAACCATACATGCCTTTTGAACCATCTAAGACTTTTTTTTAAAAAATAAAAAAATAAAAAATATTATTATTATCTAACAATAGTGACATCTTGAACTGAACAATTTTTCTTGAAATTCTCTTTAGATGCTTAGTGTTATTTCCTATTTTTCTCTAAACAGCAGGACAATGTGCCTTGTAGTGCCAGTCCACGTGGCCTGTACTCAGGAAGAAACAGCAGGAGAGGAGAGTGAAGCTTTGCATTGGGTTTGTCCTCACCTGAGAAAACTCAGTCTCTGACCCTGCCTCATAATGTGATAGTGATATGAGTGATATGCTGCATAAAGTAGCTTTGATAAACTAAGGTATGTATTTTTCTCACTAAAATAATATCAAGCAATATTTTATCTGTAATGCAGAAAGACTGACAGATCATTTCCTCAATGCATATTTTATCTGTAATGCAGAAAGACTGACAGATCATTTCCTCACTGCAATGGTTTGTTAAGGTCAAAAGTAAGCAGACCTATGTAGACCTAAACCATCTCTGTTCTCTTCATTTCTCTCAACTTTCATGCAACCTTGATTCCTTTTTTTTTTTTTTCTTCCCCTGTCATTTTCAATACTTCACACTAAGTTTTCAGGTCACTCGGATTTTCTTCCCACTTGTTCACTTGGTCTGCCATGCATCTGCAAATTCCTCCTCCTCCCTTTTCTTCTAATCCAATTTTTCTTGTCTCTGCAGGGCTCTCAGAATGAACCTGAGAGGCTGATTAATGGGAGGGAAGGTTGTCTTCTCTGAGAGCCTTTTGCTGGCTAGGCTCCAGAGAATTCTCCTAAACGAATGAGGAAAAGCTCATTTGTAGGTGACCTGAAACCTGTACAGGAAATAGAGGTTAGATTTCTTGCCTCAGTAGCTAAATAACTTATAATAACTTTAATGGGTTTTAGGTTAGTTCTTAGTCTGCATTTAGCACATTTAATAGAACCAGAAAGGTCTCATAAACCAAATCAGAAATAAATTCTGATAAGATCTCTGCAATAACTGTGATTGCCCATTTCAAATATTGTGCAACCATCAATTTTTTCATTGTTCATTTAATTTTGTGAAATTTCTCTGCTACAATGCCCTGCACCAAGTAAATGCAGTGATGGTCTCCCAGGAAAGAACATTAATCAAACAGTTTCCATCTCTTGTTTTTGGTTAAATACTTAGTCATAAAAATATCATGGTATAAGATGAAATGCTTGTTCTTCATCTAAATATCTAACCTACACAATTAATTTATGATGAGCAGTATACTTTATTATTATTATTATTGGAGAAAGAATCAGGATGTCATATTGCTGTAATTTTCAAACTTCTTTTGCTGATAAATATTAATTTTTCCTCTTTTTCTGCTTTTTTGAAAACCTGTTAGATTAAACAGGTATACAGGAGATGGCAGAAGCAGTACACAAAATTTGGATGGTGTGCTTGGCATACTTTAAAACACTTGGTGGAGCAGCAGGGAGTTTAAAAACAACTTAATTAGTATTAGTCAGGGACAGAGGCAGATCTGCAGGTTTGTGGCCACTTAAAACATGAGTTTTTCTCTAAAAATGCTACATATCACCAAAACTTTTACCTGGCTAACTTATATCTCTTTCTAGGTTTTTGGGCAGTGGAGTTTGACACTGCATAAGGAAAACTTACTTCTTGAATACTGGAGTCAACACTTTATTCAAAAAGAACATTTGCTTCCTTTATTCCATTGCAACATAAAGTATGAAACTTCTCTGACTTTTCTGTTATTTTGTTGGCATTTATGTTCCAGTTTCATAAAGAAACCAAATTGTCCGTTGTTGGATTTGTTGTGTACTTTGCTTCTATGTCATCAGTCAGTGATTCAGTAAGCAGTAAATACGTTTGGACTGAAAAGTCTTAGTTTCTTTCAAGAAGAATTCCTCTAATATCTCCTGAGAAACTAGTCAGGTGAGTATATTATTATTTCACAGGGCTGTGGGTCATCAGTGTAATCAGCCTTTAAGCCTTTGCTGAGTTCTGTTCATTCAAATTGGTTTCATAGTTCATACTATTGTGCAAAACTTATTTTCTTCCTTCCAGTTTGCTTTTTTGCCTGCAAACCTACAAGAAAAGCAGTTTCACCCCTACTACCCTCTGACTTTCTCTATTATCTTCTCTTCCCTTTTGTGCAGTTAGTTGGTTTGGAATTAAAGAAACATTAACAACAACAAAACTGATGTCTTAATGGGTGTAACTGGGAAGTTTAGTAGATCACGGAATACCTGAGGATGGAATGGACCTCTGGAGGTCATCGGGTCCAAGGATGGTTAACAAAAAGTAATTACAAAGTTTTGACACAGTTTATCTAGAATCAGAATATCCTGATTTCCTGAGGATCCTTGTGTCCAACAAATCTATTTTATGTTGACAGGTTTAATTTGATGTGTTTGGTTTCTTGAGCTGAAGTCTCTTTAAAAGGTAATTTAGGTATTTTTACAGGATACTTGGGATGCCTTGAGGCCAAGTATTTTGACAGGATACCATCTTTTGATACCTAGATACTTTTTATAAGGAACACAGAATTCTCACTGCTGTTTCAATATACAATGCATGTAAAGGCAATGAATGAATGCTAGTGTACCTCAAATATGTTGGAGAAATACATATAGGAATGTAAAATGCATATACGTTAAAATAACAATATGCTTAAGAGGCAGTTTTGTGTTTATTCAAACAGTGCATTTCACTCTCTATCAAGTATAATATTACTTATGAAATATCATTATTTGATTAAGCACTGTAATAAGAACTGCAGGCCTGGGATAAAACTAATGGAGTGATGATTAACTTAATATTTTTAGCAGAAATGATTTAGTGGAAAAGAATTTTCTCAAAGCGAATCACATAAAACAGGAAACTAGTTCATGCTAAACAAAAGTAAGAAAGCAGTATCTGCAAGATAGCTAATAAAGAATTTGTTACATGTTACTGGTGTAAACTCAGCATTGACTCAGGCCTAAATGCCCACTTGGACATAGGCAGTTCTAACATTGTTGCTAGGAAACTGTGGTTATACAGAATAAAATAATATCTCAAATGCCCTTAGAAATGCCTGAAAGCAGATAAAGAACTTCAGAAAGAATGATCTATTGATTAATCCTTATAATATCTCTTCTGATAATACATTTCTGTCATCTCAAACTTCCTTTGAAACACTGTATGATATTCCATATTCTCTCCTGAAACCTATACCCGTGAAATTTTTGTACAAATCCCTCTGTTACCGTAGGAGCTGAAGGCTGTGGAAACTCTTTCTTCTTTACAATACCTTTTTTCCTTTTCTCATGCAATTTCAGATGCCTTGACCATGACAACCATGGGTTCTATGCTTAAAATTACCAGTAGTTTAACACCAACTAGGGTTACTAAGTTTTACTAGTTATAAAATGTAAGGTGTAGAAAATCAGATACATTGCTAGTACAGATCTATTAACTTCCATTGTGATGGCAGACTGCACTGAATGTAAATAATCATTGTATTAGAATATATGTAATTTTTCAAGAAAATCTCTTGCCTCTGTCAGCTGCTATCATCCTAAACTCTTCTGTCTGAAATGTGGTACCACAGAAAAGACTAGGAGTATGGGTGTATTCTGTTAACTGCAAGCCACTAATAACCAGTACACTTTTTGACTGCAGAGGCAAAGAGGATTTCTCTCAAGTATTTTCTTTAAGGATAAAATCCAGGTTGTTATGGGCAGAAGTTATTCTGGCTTCCAAAATCTCCCCCACAGAGCATGTTGTTTGAGCCCTCTCAGAATATATTGGGAAGCTCAGGAGTTATTTCACCTGATTTACCTGGTGTTGTGGTTAACCCAGCAGGCAGCTAAGCACCACACAGCTGTTTACTCACTTCCCATGACAACTGCACAGAAGTGGATCTCTGGTACTAAGTGTGTAAACCATGACCACCAAACTAGTGGCTGTTAGCACTAGCTTTATTTCTACTGAATGTAGTCTGGTGTAACACTTGACACAGAACTGGATCTGGCTGCCTGTGAATCCTCACTGCTGTTTGCCACAACAGTCAGGATTGACATTAGGCTGTCACACAACAGGAAACATCTTGAGCCATGGTTTTGTGAGGCAATGAAGCACAACCCTCACTGATGCTAGATACTAGGTGTAAAATAAGGATACAGCATGAGTTTTCTTCTGTACTTTGGATTTGGGACAGGAAAACCAAAAATAAAAAAAATGAGATTATTATTATTATTTCCAATGGAGAGAGAAGGGTGGGTTTATTTTTAAATGTTTGGATATGATGCATAATTACCAAAATAGCATACAGATTTAAATTCTCACCTGCATGCACAAAGTTGGATTGTATTGAGTAGGATTTGAACATTGTTTTCTACTGAATTTAAATAAATCCAGGAAATACTTTAAAGACATAAATAACAGTTGGGTATCAAATTTATTAGAAGTCAGAACAAATCAGGCTCCTTCTTTCTACCTGCACATTTCAAATTTTCTCTTTTTTGTGTCCATAATAATATGTTAAATCTTTACTCTGAAGAACAGCATAAGACAAGTCAGAAGAAATAGAAAAAAAATAGTATTGAAGTGCCTCTGCAAATCTGAATTAAACTCAAACTTTAGTTACATTACATATTCAACATTTCTTTAGTAAATATAATGTACTAAAAACATTTTTCACTGTATCCTTATTAGCAAATATAGAATTAATTACTGACAAGATAAAGCTCTGTTAACTATTTTTTAATTACTCTATGTGACCTTTGCCTAATAGGAAAGGTTCTGAGCTAATTTGTGTGTGTGCTCAGATATTCTAGGGAAATCAAAAACTAACTCAACACATTTAAATTTTAGTATGTAGCTTAAATGCCTACATGAAAAATACTTTGCCTATGGGAAAAATTACTGACTTGTATTTTTTGATTAACTAACATAAACACAATAGAACTTTAGCTACAGAAAGGATAATGCAAGTCACTTGAGCTTGAAAGCATAAAATTATCATCAACATAAAGTTGCATCCTTCCCACTCACTGAGCTTTCTCTCATGTGGTTTGACCTGCTGTTTTCCTCTGCTCTTTTTCTAAAATTGTACTTTAAAATAGTCTACCACCAGCCAGCTGTGCTACTCAAAACCAGCACCAATATCACAGGCATTACAGGTTTAAACTTCCATATGTGAGGCTGCTTTTCTTAGTAGTGAGATTATGACAGCATATTTCTTGTCCATTTATATTAATCATCAGTGGTAACAAAACAACCAACACATCCCCTACAGAACATAATTTACTCAAGGACCATAATAAATTACAAGAAACTAAACTGTAAGATCAAATAGGTCTAAGATTAACTTTATCTATTTATACATTTATTTATTTACTTGATTGTAGCCTAAGACAGGCACCTTAGCACCTTGTGTGATCAATGGAAAGAAAAGGGCACCTGAGAGAGGTGTTTACGTGAAATGATCCTTCTTCCAGATGTGTCTTTCAGGTGGCGTAGTGGTTTAACATCTACATGGTTGCAATGAGTTGCGATGAATCCCATGCTCACTAAACAGGGCATGTAAAGGAAATCCTAAGGGGGTTCAGTGAAGAGACTTTGCTTTTCTCCTTATGCTTGAATCAACATCAACCTGAAGCCTGTAGTTTTCCATAAAGCTGATGATTTTCCTTGAAATGGAGAATGGCTCCCAGCAGCTTTACTTAGTTACTGTAATCATGTGTTTGTGGACTTCTGATAGGAATGATTTCTAAAAGTAGAGTGGTGTAATATAAAAGTATTAATGCTGCTAAAGAGCTCCTCACAAGGAAGGCTAGTATTGAGTGCACTCAAGTAGCTACTGCAAAATGGCAGCAAACTCGTATAATGCCATTTATGCAAAAACTAATTTTTGCACAGTCAGAAACTCACATATGGACTAAACCTGAGGCTGTTATGTCACAATTACCATCAAAGATATTCAAAGGCTGGACTGAGTTCTCAAAGAGACTTGAGCATGGAGTGCCTCACCTGAAACCCAAACAGGATAGAGTAGAGTAAACCTTTACTTTTGGCAAAGTGTAGCTACCAGGAAAGCACACCTGAGTGTTCCCACTAGCAGTGCCAAGGTATGCAAGTACGTTGACCAAATGGATCATAGGCAGCTGCAAAAGTTGTGGTGATGAAGTAGCATTACTCTTTTATGGATATTTTTTATGATTTTAGTTCAGATAAGAGAGAACAAATTGCCTGTTTTTACTGCTTTATCTTTACCCCTATATTTACAGATGAAACAGACTTGAACATGAAGTATAGGAAAGCTCTTCTATTGTTTTTTTTTTTGTTTGTTTGTTTGTTTGTTTGTTTTGTTTTGTTTTGTTGTTTTCTTTTTTTTGTTTGTTTTGTTTTGTTTTAATAAAAGGAAAAATATCATTCACTGTCACCTCAATATAAATAACTGGACATGTATGAATCAGGAAGTACTGCACCATTTGAATTTGAATGCTATACTTATTAGTTCTTGGCAGCTCAGTTTCCATGAGGTCTGTAATTAACACCTCCCCTCCTTCAATTAAATGGGACTCTGCTGACTTCTTTCATCAGCAGGTTTGTAGGCTTGTTATTTGGTACTTGCTATTTTGTGTCACCACGGGAAAAAAGTACTCAGGAGACGGGTTCTCCCTTAACTATAGGTAGAAATGAACAAACAACATTAAGTATATTGAAAAGTATCTCCCTTTCATCCCCCCCCCTTTTTTTATTTTTTATTTTTATTTTATTTATTTATTTATTTATTTTAGCTGTCCAAAGCAGTTGAATGATACAATCAGAGTTAGTTCCATCAGTTTTTTCTCAGGATGGCAGGTCCTTTTTCAGTGAGAAAATCTGCCAAAATTAGTGGGCCTATGAGAATGAGCTCCTTTGGCTTTGGTTTGCACAGTCTGATGCTCTGTATGTCTCTAACATCCCTAATGAATTCAGTAACTTTCAGCTTTCTTTACTTCTTTATATGGGTCTTTGAACTAAGAAAATTGAATGTGTAGACCAAAGGAGCTCTCTCTCAAAAATAAAATAAAATAAAATAAAATAAATAAATTTAAATACTTCCTGTCCATTTCTACCATCATACTCACAGGGGCGGTAATCTTAGTTAAAAAGCCTTCTCAGTTGTGTACACAAATGGGATCTTTTCTTATTTTGCTCATCTCTGCTGGAAATGGCTGGTTGATGCCTGCTGGACATACATGTAGATCTCTGATGTTGCTACCTGATTTTCAACAACCTCAGATTTAATTCTGCCTTATTCATCTGTAGCCATTCTGACAACACAAAAACTCTGCTCTGAAGTAAGTGTGGGGATGAAGACAAAACTCTGGTGTGCACAGTGGGCAACAGGTGCTTCACATCATCCTATTCCTGTTGATGAGTGGTGATTATTTAAACATTGCCAGCAGTTACACGTTTTTCCACATAGAACTGGAAAGGAGAAATCATGTTACAGATTTGCATAATTTATTTAGTTACCTTATTCTGATGTCAGAATTGGAATATGTTTGAGAAATACCATAACTTTTCTCTTTCTCTTCAGAGAAATGAAAGGCAGAACCTCTGGGCCCAATAGACCCACTTTGCAGTAGTCTGATTGTCGTGTATAGTTTGGGCCAATCTGTGAAGATAAAGAAAGCAAAGACAAGCCTGGGTGTTGTCAGGCTGTATAGAAATATTTGATTCTTCACACCAAGGTCTGTGTCAAACTTACTGCACCACTGTTATACATTCATTATAAACAGGATTTTCTTTTGTTGATCTGTATACAGGCATCAATTTGTGTGTACAGGCCTGAAGAGAAACATCCTATTTCCCCTGCTTGTTGCTGTGAATTTTAAATAGGAATGCAACACTGATGCAGAAATGATCGTTTGTATGAAACTTTCTCATGAATATAGAAATTTAAATATTCCATGAATGATCTTCTCTACACCTTGAATTTAAAAAATACTTATAGATAATATGGCTGGAGATGGGGCAACTGCTTGATATTCAAACAGCTTAAAGGGGATGCTGAGATAAATGGGATAAATAGTCACATACTCTGTAAAATCTCTAGGAAGATGTACATCTTTGCAAGGTCTGAAAGGGGAAGGGAAAAAGAGTGGAAGAAAGCCAGGCCTTTCCCTTCCTCTCCTAGTGGGATATTTAGGACACCTGCAGGACCCAGTACAGCCTAAGATAGAAACAAAAACCTTGAAGGGAGAAAAAAAAAAACAAACACCTACCAACACTTGAATGTTTTTGAAGAGACTTACTGATCACTTGCTGATGTGAAAATGTATTTTTCTATTCATGCTCATTCTCCTTGCTCCTGCCCCAAATACAGCAATGTAGGTTTTATTTCCACCAAGACTCAAACAATGCTGATGAAGCTCTCTATCCTTTCATTTTCTTTGGTGACAAGAAGACACCTGCACACAAGTACAAGGAAGCATGTCATATTGCAACCTCTTTTGCAGTCCCAGTATAATATTACACTGAGAGTTTGGCTATATTCAAAGGAGGGCTACAAAGATGGTGAAGGGTCTAGAGGGGAAGATATATGAGAAGCAGGTGAAGTTCGTTTAGCCCAGAGCAGAGCAGGCTGAGGGGAGGCCTCATGGCGGCCTGCAGCTCCTTCACGAGGGGAGCAGATGGGCAGGTGCTGAGCTCTGCTCTCTGGGGACAGCGACAGGACCCCAGGGAACGGCATGGAGCTGGGACACGGGAGGGTGAGGCTCGGGGTTAGGGAAAGGTTCTGCACCCAGAGGGTGGTCGGGCACCTGGGCAGGCTCCCCGGGGCAGTGGTCACAGCACTGAGCCTGCCAGAGCTCAAGAAGCATTTGAACAATGCTCTCAGGAACATGGTCTGATTTTTGGGTGTTCCTTTGTGGAGCCAGGGGTTGGACTCAATGATCCTTGAGGGTCCTTTCCAACTCAGGATATTCTATCATTCTGTGATTCGACGATACTCTTCTCAGCTTCTTGTCTTGTATCTGTAATGATTTTGTAGTCAAAGGAATTCATTGTCCAGCCTCTTCCAAGGGCAAGCAGCTCATCCACTATACCAAAAAACTTAATGGGAGTCCTTGTGATTGTATCCATGCTAGAAAATAGGGCCAGTTCTCTGGCCCTGAGGGCAAGAGGTGTAGTACAGTTTGCCACAATTCAGTTCTTTTCCCTGATTCAAACAGCCCATCTTTGTCCAAATCGCATACTGGAAATGTTCCCTGGCTCATGCTGTTCCTCAGACCTCTCCTGAGCATTATCTACAGACCTAAAACATGCCTGGAAACCTGCTAGGAATGAAATATTATGGATGATAGGAATGATGCTAACTTGGTGTCCTGGTCCTGTTATTTTACCAAGTTGCACATGCATGCCTTTGGGCCTCCTGCAGGTCCTTTGCTCTGTTTTGCCTCCAGGCTAGCCCATAATATTAACTGCTTTGGTAGCTGGGTGAAAGGGTTTGTGAAGAGCAGGTGCATCTCTGATTTGACTGTTTCAAACCTCAGAATTTCTTCCTTTTTTTTTTTTTTTTTTTTTTTTCCCCCCCATAAGTCATTTGGTGTAGCCCTGCAGTTCTTCCCAAACCAAGAGATTTTTATTTCCTGATTGTCTTTGATCCATTGGTCAGAAGTACATAAAAAAGGGAAAAAAAAAGAAAAAAAAAAAAAAAAAAAGAGTGTTAAAATATGAAGCATGGGTAAAGTGAACTTCATTTTCTTTTTAAGAAAATCCATCCAGTTTCTGTTTACTTAGGAATATTTGATGTTGGAAGTAGCACTGATTTTAATGCTCAGCAATGGATCTATCTTCCATTTATTTCCTTGCTTGAATTTCATTATAATCTGTCCTCTCTAATGTTTTCCTCCAATGAGTTTTGTTTTATTACACATTATGTAGAATAAAGCAATACTTTTAACTATAAATCTTCCAGCTCTGGATTTCATTAGTTGCTCCCAGATACGATAAATTGTGAATTATCTATCCCTACTCACTTCCTCCAAATTTGCTGTTTGTGATTTCTAGATCTTTCTCATAATCTTCAAGTCCATTTTAACCAGTTTTACTTTTTTTTTTTTTTTTTTTTTTAATATATATATAGAGAATTTAATAAAGTCTTTCACACCTTCAGACATTATTGTTACCCTTTTGGTTTATTTTATTGATATAGATGGTCAGGATGGTATTGAATATTTAAGATCTTTTTGAAATATTACATACTGGAAGAAAATCATGAGATTTCTGTTTTGTCTGCAGTTCTTAATACATCTAGCAATTAATTTACCTGTTTTGATTCTTGCACAGGACTTGATCTTCCTCCACTCAACCTCTAGAATAAAATCACTTTCTGATTATTTCTATTCTGTGCTTTTGTACATAGGAGTTATGAAGCATTGTTCTACTTTGTTTACTTTTTTTTTAGTTCCACTACAGTCATCACTTCCTCAGATGCTTCTCCCAGATGAAAAACAGAGGATTTTTTTTTTTTTTTTTTTTTTTTGGCATTTCAGAGTGAAGTTGTGTTTATTGTAGTGTTTTGAGAAATTGTGAAAGTATGCGTTGAAGGACTCTACTTATTTAATGACAAAATTGAGGTTTCACTTCCTAGATTTCACTGTTCTGGAGAATGGCACTAAAGCATTTCTAAGATAGTTCAATTATTTGACTACTCTGCTATCTTGTGGAATCCTCAAGTGAAATACTCAAATAATTCTCAAAGGGAACTGCACCTATTTGCTTGTAACATCAGTCCATCACATATAACAGACCAAACCTAGTATATGCTAAATTTCTTCTTCTTCTTCTTCTTCTTCTCTTTTTTTTTTTTTTCCCCTAAACTCTCATCTTTTTTCTTTTTTGTTTTAATATATATAAAATTGTAATGATTTTTGCTGCCTTTGTATGCAAATATCAACCTTCCTACCAAGAGCTGAAAAGATTTCACAACAAATGCAAAAGAAAGAAATGCCTGAAGCAAGACAAGCAAGATTCTTTTTTTTTTTTTTTTTTTTTTTTTTTTTTTTCCCTTTTCTGCCATGGTTACAAATCTTGTAATTGTAATCATGTAATGATTCTTTACAATATCCAGTGTAAAGAAACTACCTTTCCCATTGTATATAGTAGTATATATTTTAGTGCTAAAGCCTACCAGCATATTTTCTTTATTTCAACAAACTGTTGAGGGGTATATGGTATGTGGCACAACCGGTAATGAATTTTTAATGAATTTTAATGGATATAGTTCAATTCCTGTTAACACTCCCATGGGCAGAATGCTATACTTGCAACCTCCTCTAGGTACAGTGTACCAGTATAACTTAATTTTCATGCTGTAATAGTTCAAATGAGAGTAGGCATGAAACAACAAAATTATGAAGACAGACATTGCAGGCAAATCCAAATCTTCTGATGTTCAATCAAACCTGATCTGACCATATAAAAACTTTATTTTTATATTCAAAACATACTTCCTGTATTGTCAGAAAGACAGAGATCTTGATTTGGAGAAACTGAAAGGATAATGTCCATGTCATGCCAAAGCCGTCAGAAACATAATTTATTATCGTCATAATAATGGAGATTTACTTTTTCCACACAATAAGTCCGAGTCAGGCAAGTGGGGATTTTTCAAAGGGTCTACCTTAGACATTCTCTGTTCATAGATCAGAGCCTGTTAGAGTTGCAGACTTCTATAATGCCAGTTGTTTCAAAACTCAGATGAAGTAACCATTCAGTTGAGTTATGAATTAATAGAGGTCACTATACCTTTCCTAGTATAAACAGGTCCTGCTGCAAAAATGGAGAGTGAGCAAAGCATTATTGTCCTGCCCAGGTCTCTTAAGAAGGAAGAGGAACACAGAGCAAATGAGGAGCTCTGAGCAGCAGTAGCTCTAAGAGTCATAGTTAAGTGGAGTCCCTTCTGCTCAGCTACCTCTTCAAATCAAAAGTGTTTCCACTTAATGTTCCTCAACAATAAATATCTGCTGGAAGTTTGTGTGGAAACATCTGTGACTGTGAGATTGGAACAACTTGGGATTCAGGTGTGGTTTATTTATTTATTTATTTATTTTGTCTTTTTGCTTGCTTAGTTGGTTTTTGTTTTGCTAGGCAGGGTCCCTATTACTCTTTCTCTTTTAGAAAGCTATGTCTGCATTGGTAACAGCTTCCACTGGATGAAGTTCACAGTATAAAGATGATTTTTCAGTACCTAAGTGATACTGAGACCAGTACACTGTATTTACTTTAACAAAATTTAATTTTCATATATGTTGAACCAATGTAGAAAAAATGAAATATCCTGCTTGTTTCTGGTCCCATTCAGAGTCTCTGTCCCCATTAGCTGGAATGTGACTGGAATTCCTAATGTACAGGAATCATAGTCCTAGCCATTTTAAATATACATCCCAATGGAAAGATTAAATTATATTAACTTCCACTTTTCCTCTGACCAAGTTCCCCAAAGAGACTTATTTATCTGACTGCTGTAGTAGGATCAAAAACCTGCCCTGTGTGCCTCCAGCACAGTGTAGGAGTGCTGTTCAGAAGCTGGCATATAGAGAAGACTGGAATTAACCAAGATGGGAAATTTTAAGGACAATCCCTCTGGGACTTTTGTTTTATCACCTTCTGACAGAAGACGCTTTCTGCACAAAAGATCTATTGTGTCAAGAACTTTTTCTCTTTCATAATTTTTTATTTTTTTATTATTTTTTCTAAAGTATTTCAGAAAGCTTTGTCTTCTTCCCTACTAAAATATAAATGGCCTTGTATTTAAAACCATCACTCAGAAGTGAGAGAATTTCTCTCCTTGTCCTGAAATGACCCAAGCCCACATTTTCCACTTCCTGGTTATATCTTTGCTCTGGGCAGAGTGATTGGTTGCAGGGGACAACTACGGAAGCCCTGCAATTTCTCCGAACAGGGACTCAGGATCATTGCCTCAGGGAAATGGCTAGCACTACAAGGAGAGTTTGGGAGCCATACGACTGGCTTTGCATGCACTCAAGGAGAGGTGAGGGCAGCAGTGTCTTGGGGCTCAGGGCTCTGCCATCTGCCTGCTCAGCTCCCAGTCCATCTCACCACCTCCAGGCACCCTGCTGCTTTCCTCCAAAAGGAAGCTGCCCTGCCCTCACCAAGAGGTCTCAAAGGCTCAAGAAGATGGTTTGAGTTTTTTTTTTTTTTTTTTTCAGTGGAAAAGGACTGCTAGGAGAAAAGGAAGGGGAAGCATTGCTCTTACATCATGGAAGAGGAGAAAGGAGGAAGCTGATGAATAAAAGAAGGAAGAAAGAGCATCCCCTGCTTTTCCTTCTACCGCAAGCACATCTGCTGCAAAAATCATTTGGTGAAATTCTCTGTACTCCATTCTCCCACCCAGACCATCTGGAGATGCTCAGACTCTTCTGACTCCTGCTTCTTGCTTAGCATCCCACATAGCTCTCCTCTGCCGTCCCACATCTAGAAGAGCCAACTCTGCTGCTAATTCTGCCCCTCTTCTCCCAGTGCTGCTCAAAACATCCTCTGCCTCTCTCACCCATAAGTATGCTCCTCCCAGTGCCCTCCCTGCCCTCAACCTGATCAATCCCCGTTATTTTCTCAAAGCAAATTAATTTAAACTGTAGATTTAGGCATTTTTAAACTAGGAGGAGACTTTTTAAGTTATATAAGCAGCACTTATGTTTAACCATTCTCCATATAAATTGGAAATATTTTTATGTAGTATTTATGTTTTAGTTTTGCTTTACAGATCCTAGTACAGGCATGTTATTTTGGTACTCCAGTCAGAAAAAGCCTTATAAAAAATGTAAAGTATCTGTAAAAAAGAAGACAAAAGTATAATGCTAATTGAGAAATGCTACAAAGAAACACTCTTATGGGTGAAAAACAGCAGTTGATCATCTTTGATCAATTTCAAGTTAGTTTAAACTAATTCTAACTGAATTTCCCATCAGATGTAATTGTCTACAGAATAAGGGCATGCATCACTGGGCCATAGTTATTTTTTATTTATTTCTTCTATACTTCCTTTTCTTTGGCGTTTTACAAAACAAGTATTTTGCCCTCCTAAAAGACACAGAACCCATTGATTTTTAAAGTTACCTATGGAATTCTGCCCTCTAAGGTGCAAAGTGAATGGAGAAAATCACAAAATGTGGTAAAAGCCCCTGTGGAGCCCTCTCTAATTAACTGTGCACTCCTGCAGGATCCCCAGAGAGGAGAGAGAAAGGTGCTTGTTAATTGAGGCAACAGTTTCTATGGAAATGGAAAACAACTGCTGTCTGAAACTTCCTGCATGAAAACATTTGGGCTTTTTTTTTTTTTTTTTTTTTTTTTTTTTAATTATCCCATATTTGTTGCATTTTTCCAAACAGAAAACTTGGCTATTTTCATCTCTAATAACAACATGGGGTCCTGTTACTCAAATTAATACAAACAATTCGTGTAGCTTTATTAGCTTAACTTGTTACAGCCAAGTGGAACATGCTATTCTGTTCATGCATGTGAACACGTCCAGCTAATTGTCTTTAGACATATTGCTGTCTTTTTCAATATAGTTCTGTTCAGTTAGCATTGCAGTTATTAGTTATTTTACTTGTCTATCAATCAATGAAATCCTGACTTTAACACCAGGCTGCTGTGCAAACTGCTGTTATACAAGCTGTTCTGTAGCAGCTGTGAAAACCCTCAGGAGCCACCTCGCCAATGAGTTCTGCAGATGCCACAGTGTCCGATCTTACAGTCCTCAACCCTCTCCAATGGGGGAAATTCAGGTCACCAAGCACTTAAAGCAAGACCCAGATGCAAAATGATCTGAAATCACTGTATGGATTTCAGAATTTAATTTTTGCAATAGAAGCAGAATACTGTGTTTGAAGCCCTGCAAGGTCTGTTACAATGAATGGAAACTAATGAATTGTTAAGCAACAAAAACATAAAACATAAATATTTCATATTCAATTTAAATGGTCCCTTTTCTGTTGAAATAAAAATAATAAATTTATTTCTAAAATTAATTTAATGATCTTTGCCTCTCTTAAAACAAAGTAACAAAGTATAAACACTAGAAGTAGAGTCTCACCCTGATGACGTTTTTGCAGCTGAAGATATATTTCTAGCCTCAATGAAGCTGATGACATAACTGCTGTTCCTTTCAGTGGGATGGCAACTTTGGTCTGTGAGAAAGTCTTCTGGTTCTGATAGATGAACAAAGCACTCTGTTTTTTCTACTTTGAAAGCAGGCAGTAAGTTAGACATGCGCTATTTCCACCTTCAGAAATAGATTGGGTTAGCATCTAGCATCCTTGAGAGCAGTAAGCTAGCTGCAGAAATACCACAAAATTACCAGGCAGCTTGAATTCACCATTACTTGTAGAGAATAGTTCTCTGAAATGCCTTCAAATAGTTCTGGCCTTATGGAAATATCAGAAACAATGGATGGAAATAACATAAACAAACTTAAAAAAAATGCTTTATTTGTTATTGTGTCCTTACTGGATGATTTTCTGGTACTTGAGCAGTTCATGTTTAGGCTCCTGCTTCTTACACACTTCCAGCTATTTCCAAAATATATAACACAAGTCTTATTTCTTCAATATTTATTTTAATCAGAATTTGAGAGATGAAATCACATCTAAAAAAGAAATGCTGGGTGATTGTTCATCTTTGAGCATAATATCTTTTGCTGAAAATAAATAAATAAATAAAAATCTTTGTGCAAATAGTCTGATTTATAATTAACCTCTTATACCCTGTTAAGAGCAAAAGAAAGATAAACTGAGTTGTCATTAACATATCTCCACTAATATTGCTCATTGTTGTCTTGATAGAAAAAATGGTAATTTTTTATAATGATTAATAATCACACAAGTGAAAATAAATGCTTATTGAGAAGCTATTTAGAGAAATAAACTTTTCTTTTATGTCATAATCTTCTGTAGAAGACAATGTGACAAGGAGCAAAAAAATTTTTTTGACTGCTTTTGTATATCAAAATAAATCTTTAGCTCTTGTTCAAAGGACCAGAGAAATCAAAGAAAAATAATGTTCTGCAGTATATGAAAGGCTAAACCTTATCACTAGAGAATGACATATCTGAAAATTGTTTATGAATTGAGACTAAAATGTTAGAAAAGCTGCTCTGAAACTTTATGAATAAAAAGCTAGAGGATAATAATATAATTAATACTAATCACCTCATACAAAAGACCTACTGAAAGCATATCCTGTCAAACTAACTTAACATTAGTGCAATAGTGCCAGTTTAGTTTACTTGGAGTTCCATAAAAACTTCAATTTAATTTCATGAAATTTTGAAGAAAATGCTATAAAACATTGAAGTGGATAGGCTATGTGTTGTCTAGATAATCTGTACATAAAACTTGTAATTTTAAGGAAAAACTCCCTGTTATATTTCTGCTGCGTATAGCAAGCATCATTTCTTAGCTAAAGATTTATTAATATTTTTACCATCAAGGCAATGAACACTGTCTGTTTACTGTCTCTGTATCAAACTCATTATATTTGGTCATTGTCTTTTATTCATTAGCACATATAGTCTCTTAGTATTGCTTGACTATTAAACTGTGACAACTGGTGTGTGACTTATTTTGTATTAACTAATAAAACAAATGTGTCATTCATGAGCCAACAAGTACAAGCTGCAAGGAGATAAGGGATAGGACTTGGTCCTGGCTGGAGCTCCCCTGGGATCCTCTGGGTTAGCCTTCAACCTCCTCTGAGCTCCCTGGCACTTTTACCACTTTTGTGGATAAAAAGAAAAACAAACACTTTCAATTTTAAGGGAATAGTCAACGTATATTGGGACCTGAACTGCTATAGTTAGTCACACAAGTTGGAAGCATCTGACTTCTTCAATGGCTTATGACTTCATAGTTAAACTTAATTACTGAACAAAGTAGACTCCTGTCAGACTCTGGCTATGTATGTATGTATGCATACTAAACATAATATGTTGGGAGGTGTTTTCTGGTCTTGAGACCAGTGCAGTATGGCTCATGTCCTTAAAGGTAAGTGCTCTTCTTCAAGCACAGCCACTTTGTCCATGCGGCAGGGCATACGCCAGCAGTTGAGCAGTGGGGACAATCACACACCTGTGCTTGAGCTCATGTTCTGATTTATCTAATACTTTTGTCTCTGGATGTTGACTAACGAAAGCACATTCATGTAATTAAAGGGAGTTAAAAATCACCTTTAGCTGGTCAGTTAAAAGCATCATTGACACTCCTTAGAAATGTAGGACTGGAGGACACTTAAACAGCAATCCGTGTCATAGCTGTAAATGATGAGTGCTAGCTAATTCAAGGTGGTCTTATTTCTGGCAACAAATGGCCTTGCTCTTAATAATGCATAGTCCGTCACCCAAGTTATTGATGAAACTGCATATCAGAAATGCTCAGGGAGTACAACATTCTCTGTAAAACATAGATTTTTTTTTTTCTGATAAAGATGAGACCAAAAAAAAACAAAACAACAACAAAAAATAATAATAAAAAATAAAATAAAATAAAATAAAATAAAATAAATAAAATAAAATAATAAAATAAAATAAAATAAAATAAAATAAAATAAAATAAAATAAAATAAAATAAAATAAAAACACCCAGAAAGCAGCTCATCTGTACTCTAGGGCAGCAAATCCAGTTCTACAAGTTTTGAGGTTAATGAAGTCTGTGATAACAGGCTAAATCATGACTGGGATATGGGCCAAATCTCACAGATATGTTGAGGACACACAGCATTACCACTTAGGTAAGGAGTTAGAATGTGTTGAGCAAAGAAAATAATCCATTCTTAACTGGAGCTTGTCCTCTAAACACAAGACCAACAATGAAATCCAAAATAACAGCAGTCAGTAGAGTGTCTAAAATCAGGAGTAATTCAAGATCTGAGTTCCCTTCAAAGAACTACAAGGTATCATATTCTGTGCAAAACTTCATACACTATTACAACGTTCATCAGTCTGACAGAGATCTGAAGCAGCCTTGCAGCATATGCCTCATGGTCAAAGAGGATAACAGCACTGTCAGCTCCCAGTTCTTCATGGGAGAGAGAGTTGCAAGAGAAGAATAAAGCAGTTGCCATGAATTCAGGTGGTATTTTGGTTTTAAACTGGGCATGTGTACATGCTTCTGTTACATCATAAATAGAAGAACTAGTAATAAATGAAGAAATGCAGGGACTAGAGGTTTCAGGTAACTGAATTATTCAGAAAGTTTTATCTGAAGTGTATATCAACCACACCTTCCACCATTCCCTCCTCTTCGGTGTTCATATCACACAGAACTGCCCATAAAATACATAATAAAGAGGGCTTGATCCTAACAGGCCCAACTCTGTCTGTTGTTTTGTAAAAGTACTCCTCTCTTGAGAAAAAATCTGGATAAACAGGACTCTAAGCCTTCAGAAGAGAATGTACTAAATGTACTCTCACAGGGTAATTCATGTGCTTGCTATTATCCATATTTTTGTTTAATCTAGCTTTTCCCCATCCTGCATTACACCAATGATGATGAAACTGTGTACACTGTGCACACTTGGAACTCTTTTCTTAATGGGAAAAGTTTTTTTGTTTGTTTTGTTTTGTTTTGTTTTGTTTTCAGAAGATGTAAAGAATTAAATGCATGCCTTTGTGCAAAAGTTGAAATCTATATTTATGATACTATTGGAAAAAGAGAGACACCAGTACTAGATTAAATGTGTGTCAAGGTATTGTGTGGTCAGAACTCTCATGAAAAGGTAGTGAATCAAATAAGAAAGAATTTCAGGAACTGTCAAGGGAATGGAGAGTCTCTCAAAACTCCTCTTTCAGGGGAGTTTTAGGTTGGATGTTAAGAAGAACTTCTTTACTGAAAGGGTTGTTAGACATTGGAACGGGCTGCCCAGGGAAGTGGTGGAGTCACCATCCCTGGAGGTCTTTAAAAGATGTTTAGATGTAGAGCTTAGGGATATGGTTTAGTGGGGACTGTTAGTGTTAGGTCAGAGGTTGGACTTGATGATCTTGAGGTCTCTTCCAACCTAGAAATTCTGTGATTCTGTGATTCTGTGATTCAATGGAGACTAGGTGGGAATTGGAGATTTGCATAAATGAATAGATATATGTAGGTTTGGATACTGTTACTGAAGTTGAATTTTTGTTTATAGGTGTTGGGCCTTAATCAGAAGAGGCCTGTATCACACAGGCAAAATTAGCTCATGGTAGTGATCTATTCCAGTCTTCAACTCTGTATCATAGTGGTACTGAAGGAATCCACAGCAAACATATTTTTTCTCTCAGCATTCCTAAAGAGCATAATTATTGTGAACTTTCTGGGAAATTAATCCAACACTGTTTACTGATTTAGGGGGAGAATTTAGGATCATAGTTCACCTCTGAGTTGGGTTCAGATCATCATCACTGTATTTGTGATGACTGCATTTGTGATCACTCCTTGATAATGATGCTGTGTTGTCCAGAATACGAAAGAGCACACAGAGCTAATCATAACTTTCCTGATACATTAATGAGCTGAAAGTTTCACTAAGCAGAAGATGATTCTTAGTGTCCATGTCTTCTTCCATTTCTGTAAAGATTTGGAAGGGTGCAATATCAAATTTTGATTGTGAAAAGCAAGCTGAACTTCCTATATATGTGTTGCTATACAGAAAGACTGCACAGGTGTCCTAAAATCAAAGTATACAGAGAAGCTGGGACTGTCACTTCTGAGAATTAGCATGTTTATATGATGGCCTTCACTTGGATAAAATATATATCTATATCTGTAATTGTGCTTGCTTATTTGCAGATATAGTGAGAACTGGTTGAGCACCTTGTAGTATATCAATGAAAACTCTTTGCTTCTGCAAGCTAGGACTAGCAAGACACACCTTGAATGGCATGAGAGACTAGTAGGCGAGCGACTTGCCTTTCACATGTTAATACGCATGGCAAAAGTTTACAATGTGTTGAGGACAATACTGATATTTTTTGAAGGTCAAAGTCCTGCTCAGGAGGAAATTGTTATAATTTGGAAAGACAGTTTTAGGTAAGGCACTGTAATACAGCCCACCCTTTGTTTAATTGTCCTGAACGTGCTAGTTAATCAGGTGTGGGACGAACTTCCACGTAATTTGAAAAGTATCATTAAGGAAAAGAAGACAGAATAAGGCATCCTATGCCAACATTGCTAGAGCCAGCTCTTTCTTAAACACCTCCCACATACTTGATTCTGGGAGAGCCATTACAGCTTGCACGTTCCACCCCACTGGCAAGCTTCATCTTGGATTAACAGTTGTTGAGAGCAAACTATATAATTTGAGGGGTGTGAATTAGCTCTCACTTATCATTTCTGCTTTAGCAAAGGATAGAAATTGCTTCATATTTTTAGAAAAATCATACCAGTATTTCAACTCTTCTTAAGGTCTACCATAATATTTAGCATTTCTGAATCCATAAAAAAGGAATGGAGGGCTAATGAAATAAGGAACCATTATTCCTAGTTTAAATCTCATCTTCATCTTCTGATTTTGACCTAGAATGAAAGGTGTGTTTCTGAAATAAATAATACAAAAAGATAACTTTTATAAAACTTTGTATCCTATAATTCTTTCACTACATTTAAGAGATAACCTAAAATGTAAATTAAGTATCCAATAGTGTTTTAACATCTATGATATTTTCAAAATAACATGCAAATGATTTTTTATTTTTTTTTCCTAGGATTTCTGATAAGCCAGTTTTTAAATTGGTGGACTTTCAGATCTAAAATATTATTTACTGTATTATCAATTTTAAAATATTTTGTAGTTGCTTGGATTTCCACACACCTTTAAATCCTCAGGCTATTCTTTTATATTATAGAATTAAATTATTTAAATAAGTTTTCCAAATGTGGGATAATTATTTCTGGGAGTTTTGAAGAGCAAGTGACTTGAAATAGAAGGTTTTAAGAAAAGATTTGGCAAGAATTTGTCAGGACTGGTCTAGGCAGCTCTAGTCCTAGTATCAGAACAAAGCTATGTACCAGATAACTTCTTGAGGGCTTATGCAATTCTACCTTTTAATGTTTTTGTTTGTTGGTTTGTTTTAAGTAGAAGAAACCATGAGCTAATGGTATCAGAAACTTACCTTGAGCTACAAGTTGAAATATAATATCTGAGAATTGTAAGCTAAAATTAGGCTGTTCAGTTCTCTATAGGTCAAATAAATATTTTAAATATTTTGCTAGTGTTGTTCTTTTATTGATTTTTAAGAGGACAACTCTGCTACTTGAAGAATCTATAAAATGTCATCCTAAAAACTGAAATCACACACACACAAAAAATCATCTTAAAATTCAACAGAAGTGTAATTTACTCTAAAATACATTAAAAAAAAACTGCAATGGCACAAGAAACTTTGCATATCACAAGTGTATGCTAGATAAATAATTCTGGGATTTTTTGGTGCTTTATAAGCACTTATTTATTATCTTTAGAATACTGTCTTGTAGCCAGTATTGCCACAGCTGTAAACATTAGGAAATTGGAGTAGAAAGCAACCAGAATGCCAAAATTATGGAGGAAGTTGTGGTTGAGTTGTTAATAGAGCCCTTGTGCCACAGAAGCAGAAGAAATTTTCTGCTTCCTCTTAGGGTGCAAGGAGGGTTTCAAAATATATATCTGTGAAAGAGATTCTATTTGTCTCTTCCTACAGCCTTTAGTGTAAGGGGCTGCAAGCTGTTGAATTCAAAATTCATGATGTTTGAAAGGATGGATTATCTATGCCTGTATCACATGTAGTCTTCCACAGGTATTGAAAGTATGTTGTGATTTTGTGTTACTCAACCTGTTGTGCCTTTTGCTTATGAACACAACTCTAATGAAATTGCATAAACAACTCATTTCAGATCAGGAAAGCTGTAGGCAAGTTACAGGATATGGACACTTGTTTGAACTTGTATATTTTTTTTCTTTTCATTTTACCCAATTCAGCATTTTGCATATTTTCCCTATTTTGTCTTTACAGTTCTGGTGTTATAAGTGGTTATGAGAAGTAGATGTTAAAATAATTCTCTAGTTTATATTAATTAGAATTGGGGGCCATAAAATAACAGAGTTATATAAAATAATTAGATTTTATAAACTACATTTTTAAAATACAAAACAAAACAGGAAATTACTTTCACATAATCAGGAATGGAAGTGAATACTTAGATTTTCTAATACTTTGTAGACTTAATCTGGGAGCCATATTTTCCCCTGTATGTAATGAATATTCTTAATTTCTATACAACGTGAGTATGCAAATATCACCTTGAAACCATCACATTTCTTTTATTCCTCTTATTAATATGAGTTTATATTTATTTAAAACTTCTTGATTGGCCTTTTCTCCTTTAAAATGAGCACCAGAATTGTTGTGTTTGTTTCACAAATGCATAGATATTAAACAAAGTTATTTAATCTGAATTACACTGTGGTGGAATATTTTTGACTTATGCATGGTTGGTTACCTTATCCTCTGAAAAATAGGAAGAAACAGTCACTGTAGTGGTGATGAAAATCTTGAAACTTATGAGTAAGTGAATAGACATCAATTCTTTGTCAGAATTGTCTTCCAAATGTGGGAAGAACTGCCTTCCCACCAAAGTATCCTCAGCAATTGCTCATTTATTTAATTTGAGCAAGAAAGCATTTATTAAAGGCTTCCCTGTTTTTGTAATTGTCAGTAAGACGTTTGGTGGGGGGAGGGTTCCTTTAAATACAATGCCATTTTTTGGCATCTCTGATGTAACTCCAATGAAACTCTAGCAAAGCAAGCCTAGTATTATCCATAGGTACCTCAGGAATATTGAGACAGCAGCAAAACTTGCTTAACCTGTTTGCTTTCCCATACTCCTAGGCTTTACCTACCTGCCTTATGCCAACCTCCTGCTTAATTGCTTGATTTAATTGTTTCTCATAGAATAATAGTTTTTCTTAACCACATCAACAGCTGTTATACAGTTTTGTTGTTTTTCTTGCTTTCATTTATCGTTGCAATATTTTGTTTGTTTGCTTTTGACATTGAGGAATTTTAACTCATCCAGTACTTAATTTATGGCCCTAATGTTTCTCCATTCCCTGTGTCATAGAGATTAGGAAAGCCAGAGAGTGTCATGAGATGAAATTAGCTGAGATTCTTTCAAATATATCTTCCCATGGTGTCGAAAGAAGGCAGGGCCAGCAACCTGTAAGTTCTGCTTGTCCTTGGGATCCTAAAACAAGAAAAGTGACAGAGACAGTGGGAAGGGCCAAACTATTCCTTTGAAAGGATAGGCACTGCAATAACAGTATAGCTGCTGGAAAGCATTGCAGGCAAATATTCAACCCTCCCTCTGTTCTGAGAAGTGTGAAGTGAATAAGCATGAAAAACTCAACATTTGTGTAACCTCTGTGATTCACTGTTTCATGGTTATCTACAGCCATACAAATGAGTACATATAATCAAAAAAAAAAAAAAAAAGAAAGAAAAAAAGAAAAATAAAGAAAATCAACACAACGTGGTTGCAAAATATTACTTTTTAGATGTCTCTAAAAAAGATTTCTTTAGCTGAGTAACATTTTCTCTGACACCACATTCCATTACACAGATCTAGTTCCACTGGCCTTTATTCAAAAACAGGAGCAGCCAACATATTCCTATCATGCATCCCAGTGGGTATTGTTACAGCAGTGCTATTTGAAGGACATCTCTTAACTTGTTGGAACTTGACTGTGCAAAGGCATATGGTATTTCATATGCTTGCCTGTTTATTGCTAAATAAAGGTCTTAATTGCTCTATTTTCAGCTTTTCTCTCACTTCACAGGAGTCATTGCCTGTATTTTAGCTGCTCAGCAGAGAGTTGTTATTCTGATCACATTTTATCATTTAGTGATACTTTCTCACTTTCGGCCTCAGTTTGCAAACAGTTCAATTGCTGATGTCAACTTCTGGCAGCCTTTACCGATACCCAGTGAAAACTCCGTTATTCTCACCCTGCCTGGCTGACACAGCATGATGGCAAAAGCCTGCATCATAAATGCCTCGTTTAGGGAGGAACATGCAGAGGAGATGGGTAGTGTCCAAGCCATCCCATCTGCTGAAACCCACAGCCCTGTGTCCTCCTTTCTGCACAAAGCTTCTTCCAATGTCAACACAAAAGAGCTTTGCTTTTCAGCTCAAACCCAATTCTACTGGCAGTTTAAGCCAGAAAGCCAGGCTGCAAATTTGCTGGAGTAAGGTAGCATATGTGCCTTCTGTCACTCCAATACTAACCTTACTAGACACCTGGTTCCATCCTGGAAATTTTCAAATTTAGAGTGTTTGCCAGATGTCTTGATTGCAGAGCAAACAAGTTTATTAAAAGCCTGTGTATGCTAAGTTTTCTGTGGTTTCAGTTTGGCTAATGTGGGACTGACACTGCTTTGCTGCTAGGCTGGTGGTGTTGGGCCAGCTCCAGCCTCCACCCCACAGCCAGAAGAACAGTGAGGGACAGTGCCAGTGCACATTGACAGAGATTTGGGGTGGATGTGTGCTGTCTACCTGAAATGGAGGAATAATTTTTGAAGACAACAAGGGAGAGAAGAGGATCTGCAACTGGAGGATTATCAACACTCATAATCAGAAAAAAAGTGCCCAGTCTGGAGATCCCCAGACTTTTCTCATGTAATACCTTTTCTCAAGGTAAAAAGATAAACAGAAAAAATAATAATATAGAGCTATATAATATAATGGCAATGAGGCCAATTTAAAAAATTTGGATGATTTCATCCTGCTATACACCCTAGCTCAATACTTCACGCACAGCTATACTTGTCAGCCATCTCCAACACACAGGTTCTGCAGACCTCATTTTTATTAGCTGTTGTGTCCTATGTTGCTGTGTTTTCTTATTGAGTTGTAATAAGTTGCTGTGCTTTTAAATGAGGCAAGAAAGAAGAATTACTTTTTATTAAACCATCCGAGATACTTGTGAGTTATGGTAAAGGTAGCCACAAATTAGTGTGGTGTGGACTCCTCCCTGTATAGATCTTACCTACAATGAAATTGTGAAATTTCCTGTTTCATGCTATTTAGGTTTTTCATATTCAAAGGGGGAGGAGAAAAGATTGTCATGATAACAGTGCTAATAGCTTTTGCCACAAGCATTTTGTGAATATAACATTGATTTTGATGTTTCTGGAGCAATCAAATTCAGGATTGTGCTACCACCTCTGAAGGTGCTTTCAGGAAGAATGTTTTTCATGCTCTGAGAAAACTCCAGTCAGTTTATTAACAGTCATCTGAGCCATCTGCTTGAGAATTCAGGACCCAGGGATGAACTTCATGAAAACACAGCAGCTTCTTTCATTTTGGTGCCACTGATTCTGATCTGGCCTTCACCAATCTGTCAAGTATCAGATGTTCAGATTAGGATTGTTGCATCCTCTCTTGTTTTGTCCTTCAGCCAAACATACACTTTACTTAACTTGCATTACCACAGTGTGACTCTTCCCAGCCCCTAACCCAGTGCTCTGTATATTTTGGTCTGCTCTTCTTCATACAGAGACATATGGCATGTTTTGTCACCAGAACTTAACCTTTCCTAGTACATTTTATGATATACTCAAAGAAATATAAAGGACATAACTTTAACCTTTAGGCTATTGTTTAACTTGTGATAACTAGATAATTCTGCAACTAGATGTTTCAGGAAAGAAAAAGATGAAGAGATCTGGATTTGCCTACTCATAATATTGTAGCTAAGAAAATAAATGAATGAGAACAGTGTTGCAAATTCTGCGGCTAGTGAAGTTTAACTAATTTTAAAAGTGCTGAAAAATACATTTTACTTAATTTCTGTTGGGGATAAATTTCATGAAAAGTTAAGAGTTGTATTCAAAGCACATCCAAAGATCAGAGAATCAGAGAATCACAGAATATCCTGAGTTGGAAGGGACCCATAAGTCATCGAGATCATCAAGTCCAAATCCTGGCACCACACTGGTCTACCCAAAAATTTAGACCGTATGACTAAGTGCACAGTCGAAATGCCTCTTCAACTCTGACAGGCTTGGTGCCATGACATGTCCCTGGGGAGCCTGTTCCAGTATGCAACAACCCTCTCAGTGAAGAACCTCTTCCTGATGTCCAGCCTGAACCTCCCCTGAAACATATTCACATATGTGTTTCATCCAAAGGTCTTCAAGTAATTGAGTTATATTTAAAGCACAACCAAAAATATTCTCACTTTTTTTTTTTTTTTTTTCATCCAAAGGTCTTCAAGTAGTTTGTGTTCCTCTTTTGTATCATGGAACCCAGAAAGTGGATAATGGGATAAATGAAATCTTTGTGTACATATAAATTAGGATTTTTTAAAATTTTATTTTTTTTAACAGAAACAATGTATTTTCTTATTGTTGGTTAGAAAATAAAATCTGTTTTCAAAAGAAAGGTAGTCTCTGTTTCAACAAGAATTTAGAGAGCTGATGCATGAATTGGCTGAATTTCTTCAATTTGTCATCTTCATATGGCAATAGAACCTCTGTTATCAAAATATTCATCTTTAATCAAGCATTTGAGTTTTATCTCTGACAGCTGATCATCAGCAGAGATAGGAACAGAACCTGTATCCAGTGGTTTCCAGGCCAGTGCCCTCTTTGATAGGTCATGAGAAGTAGAACACTTTAAAATTTATTGCATATATTACATATGTTAGAAATTGATTTATTATCATCCATGTTCATAATGCTGTTTGTCAGAGATGTATAATGCATATTAATGTATAACATATATTCAATAAATAGATATTTTCACCACTAGAGTTAATGATGGGCCGTCTATTGATGGAAAAAAAAAAAAAAAAGGGGTTTAACTAAATGTAAGTGACTTTGGGACACTTTTGAATACTTCTATGCTGCCACTTTGTTTTGTCTTCTTGTTTGCTGCAGGGACCAGTCAAATGAGCATTTTACACAACATACCTATATTAGGCCACTCCCAAGCTACAATTTATAGCAATTCAATTAGTTCTCTTGATGAAAAAACTTTGGTTAAAAAGAGAAAACTTTTCTGACATCTGAGTCAGTTCTTTTATATTATCCCAAGAGGCCACATTCCAATTTCTCTTTGACATAGTCTTATAGGTATGATATAAATATGCAAATGTGGTGGTCTGTGAAACAACCATTTCATTATTCATGTCTTTTTTTTTTTTTTTTTTCAACATCTTCTGTTGAGGAAAGCACATGCAGCTTCTCACAGCTTCCTTTCCCAGCCCACTGCAAAGAATTTGCTAGGTTATTTGTGAGAAAATTTTCAAGCCTGCTGTGTGTATTCAAGCACCCTGGGAATTTCACTAGTCATAGCTGAAAAGTGCAAAACCTGTCAATCAGAGTGTATTTATCAGTTTCACTTCTTTGTCCAAAGTTGATTCTGTTAGAGAAAGATATAGATTTTATGATGAGATACAAAAAAAAAAAAAAGGAAAATTTTACACTCTGTCTCAAAGTTGCCATGCTACTGACATGTAACGTAAAATAAATTTTTGCATAGCCCACAACAAAAAAGGCACATATGACCATTATCTTTATATTTCCAGAAAATATATCTCTACCAATTTTCCCTTCTTTACACATTTTTTTCAAGATAGGTTTGAGAGCATTTATGTTTAAATATGATATCCCATCTGCCTAATGGAAATTTCCATTTAAAAGGCCACCATTTCATTCTGCTGTTGTAGCACTTCTTACTGAGTGATTTGGCTTCCTCCCCAAGTCTTAGCATTACGTCTTCTCAATAGAGGTAAGAAGTCTTTCATTAAACTATTCAGCTGGTCCTATCTCAATTACTACTTTACTCGTTTATTTGTCTTTTTACTCTATCATATTGTTATCTGCCCATCTCTCTCACTGAATTCTTGCAAGTGTAACTACAAAGAGCTTGTATTTTTATTTCCAGCCATAACAGAGTGATTTGTTGCCCTGACATTCCCATTCTTCCAGTTTTTCTTCTACATTTATTAGAAATAAAATTCAGTTCAGGAAGAAAAAAAAAAAAAAAAAAAAAAAAAAGCACTTATTCGGGAAGGACATTAGTGTTTGCACCTGCTGACAATATGTTTTATTGGGACATATAATACTATTTCTTCCCCAAATTTTTCAACAATATGAAAGGAAAAAAAGCTTTTCTCAAACATCCTCAGTGGTATATACTCTACCCTATTTAATTAAAACATTTCACATCTAGACAGAAAAGATATTAGCATTCTCTTCCAGTATGTTTTTTCCAACTGCCTAGCAGAGAAGGTAAATTGAAAACCACTAACCTACTTCTTCAAGAGAAAGACACTCAGCAATAATGTTTTCATGAGCAGTCAGACAGATAGTGGTTGCAGATACAATGCTTTCCTCATTCTCATGAACCACATGGTCTTTTGAAGTTGTCTTGAAAATGGCTGGCTCCTACAACTCCATCACACCTACAACAAAATCAAAACCTGGTGAATTTATCCACACTAAGATGCAATGGAGATCTTCAGAAGATCCAATTTCCTTAAAATAAATAAATAAATAATAATAATAAAAAAATCATATGGACTTTTAAAATACTTTTTGGAAGCTTATTTGAGGGGTGTTTTGGAAACAATCCTTAATGAACTAAGTAAGGTTTGTGTATTTGAATCTTTGTATATCAGTCCATTATTGGGACTTTAAAGAGCATTGCAAAATTTAGCTACTTTGTGAAAAAAAAAAAAATGTTGTTTTTTTTTTTTGTTTTTGTTTATGTGTGTGTGTGTGTCCTTGTATTAGACAGTAAAGTGTACCTTAAGTCATCATTTTAGAACTGACAACCATGAGGACTTCTTAGACGTTCCTTTCTGTAGCAATATTTTCTCATGGCTGAAACACATCAAAAGCCAAGAGTCTAAACTCTTACATTTTAAATCTATAAATTCAATTCAATAAAAATCTATAAATTCAACTAAGCTCCTTCCAGTACCATACATGGAAGTTATACAACTCAGACAAATAAACATCATTGTAAGTATTCAAAAATAACTTTTAAAGGATAGGATTGTAGAGATTACAAAGAATGTGGGAGAAAAGAACAAAAGCTGCATAGTCAAAAGGAAACAATATTCAGCATCTTTGGGGGAAAAAAAAAAAAAAAAAGTAAAACAGTGGTCAATTCTAAAGAATCAGACATTGAAGATAGGATGTAAGAATGAACTACTCTTGTCCTAAGCAATGAAATATTGAATGAAATATTACATATTATATTAAAGATATTTCTGTCTTCTAATTAGTACAGGGTAAAATAATACTATTTATTTTTCAGCTATCATATTCTTTGGAATTAAATCTCAGAACTACAAAAATATTAATTCATCTTCAATGTCCTTTCAGACTTCTTTAGCTAGGGTCTCCTTGACTGACATTTCAGTTAATTGTTTCTGTTAAGTACAGCACAACAGGAACAATTGCATATTTTTCCAGCAAACACATGTGACATAGTTTTGGAGAATACATCAATGTGTTCTACCAAACTGCAGTATTTTACTCTGAAGCTCCAGGATGAAAATATTTATTTCTGTAATCATGTCAATTCATTATTTTTCTTTAACTATCTCTTTTCTTCCCACCTCCTCTGTCTCTCCCTTCTCTCACATCCACATTACCTGCATGGTATTGAATCTGTAGTCCAAGAGAACAGAGAACAAGTGGCTTTAAATTACATTCACAGTTTTCTGACTGAATGAAAGTGCTGTAGATGCTATGGGAGTAATTCACACTTCCAGTTTAGCTAAATGATCACTCTCTGTTTCATTATCAAAATCCCTGCAAAGTTAAGAAAGATACAATCTTTCAGATTTAAATAAGCAGATTTAAAGAACAGATAAACTCAGATACTTTTCTGCTAGGATACTTTTAGCTGCTTTAGATCTCTGACCTAAATATTTGCTGCTTTAGATCTCTGCTTTAGACTTGATGAACAGTAATGATACCAAAAGTGAAGATGTTGCTGTTTGAGGATCATTGCGATCATAAAGAATTTAGGCCAACCTCTCACATCCCAGTAAAAAAAATATTACTCCAGACTTCACAGCAAATAAATATTATTTAATCTCCTGCTGATGAGTTTGATACCACAGCAGTGACATCAATACAGAGGTGACTAGGAAGGTCCTGCTATGTCATTCTCATAGAGGAAATAAAAACAATTTCATTATATGCGTTAGTTGTTGGCTGATGTTTTGAAGCTTCGAAGTGGCAGAACCTCTTCCATATGCATGAAAACATTGATCATTTACTTAGATTCTTGAAGGTTGTGTCAGACAAAGTATGATTACATGGTTTGCCTAGAAAAGCTGCAGAAAATGAATTCAGAATAATACAATACATCTGAAATGAACCAACAAAAATCTGGAAGTTCTGAAAAAGGTGATGTCACTGATAAAAAATGATTAGAATAGCATTTCAGAAAGCTTGGTCATAGTCAACAAGGTGATGATATCAGGCAGTTTTCAATCTAACCGTGTACATCATAATGGGTGTATTCAAATTAATATTTCATAATTGAGCAACAAAACAAGATATAGTTTTTACTGATACTCAGCAAAATAAAGGGCTATGCTAGTTTATATATCACTGCTGGAATAATTAACTGTCTGACCCAATTTCTGTTAAATAAAAAAGGTACACAAATCACGTTTCTATATTTCAGTAAAAATAAATAAATAAAATCAATTGTCATGGCCAATATGCAAACCAGAAAGAACTAAGCTGTATTTTTATGTTCTAATTTGACTCCGAGGGCTGAAATTATGTTTTCTTTTCTTTTTAAAGAAGCAACTTCAACGTGAAGACAATTCCACACAGTTATCTCAACAGGTCATTCATTGTGAAACAAAACAAAACAAAACAAAAACACATATAATAAATCCCTGTAAGAGTCTTTTCTCAACTGTCCAGTTCTTAGTTTAGTGTTTGATTCAAATAAAGTTTTATTTGAATCAAATAAAGCAAGAGTACTTCAGAGCTCTTCATTGCAAAATGCCTTTGTTTTTAAACCAAAAAATTGTGGCCTGTCACAAATACAGCTAGACTGTTGTATTTTTTGGTAAACATTTAAAGACTCTTTCACCAGGTCTTGCAAAGTCAAATATGCATTTTATGGCAGGATATTGTGACCTGTGCATTTATCTAAGTGTGACTTTGCACTCTCCTCTTTTGTTTTCTTAAAATTGTCTGATGTAGGCATAAATACACTTGAACATATTATGGAAAAAGCAGGGCCCAAACTTACCCTAATATGAGATTTTCAGGGAAAGAGGTATATCTCACTATATATTAGGTTGGATTTTATAACTGCCAGGAAACTCTTCTTACCCTGAAAGTGAAAGCAGAACTTCATATCTAGAATAGAAAATTTAATGTTGTAAAACATGTCATATTCTAATGGTGTAGTCAGGGATATAATTTTCTTAAAATACAGAGAACATAAAAATATTTTTCTATTGAAACAATTCATATGCTGTATTTATAAAAAAAAAAAAAAAAAAAAAAAAAAAAAGTTCTCCTTTAGAACTTCATTTTTAAAATAATAAATAAAAGAACAACAAAAAAAATAGTATCCAAAGGTAATATCTTGTAAGAAAATCCCTATGCTAAATCCTTTCCTTTGGAATATGGCATTATAAACAGTCTTCAAGGCACTTTGAAGGCATTCCTGATATCTAAGACACCAGTTTATATTCTCTGATGACAAATGTATATTATGACAACTGACTCAGAAAGTTGGAGCTCAAAATATCTTTCAGAACACAATAAAAAATACATACATTATTATAATTTCAAGAATCAGGTTTTCTATATTTATGTGTATGTGCAAACTGTATGTATTTAGAGACAAAGATGTATTGCATGTTAGGAAAAATTGCACTGGTAGTTAACAGAGACTGTTCCTGAATACAAGTGTGAAGTCTTCTGAAAGCTGCTGGTTTAGATCTCCCAGACTGACATCCCAAGCTGCTATAAACCTTTGACCTTAAACAAATTCTATACAGGTTTTCTTACTAGAAAAAATAAAATAATTTGAGCTTTGTGAGACTGAATTAATTGTTTGTGAAGCACTCCAACACTCTAGAGGAAATGAATAATTCTACCTTACAGCAGTGTTTGAATAATGTGAAGCAAATAAGGCCATGGGGTATACAGTGAACAGCGAAGAGGCAAATATAATGCACAACTGCTCACTGTTGGAGTGCCATCTATTCTCTGTGCTTAATGAGGCAGGGTCCCTATGTAATCACAGTGTCACAGTGTACTCAGCAAAAGAGGGCTGTATTAAGGTTTCCTGGGCAATCTTAATTCTGAAATTTCCTATCTTTTGGGTACTTGACACTGCAACCTTAATAATGATCTTTTGTGTGCAAGATTATTTGTGTTTTAAAGACTTCAATCATTACAGCACCTAGGCAACACATCATGAAGTACAAAGAGCAAATCCTTCATTACAGAGGAATTTGCTTGCTTTCATCTCTTCTTCCTCTAGAGGAAATAATCCACAGCACAGTGTTTCCCACAGCATGTTTCCAGGAGCAACTCTGTCACTAGCAAGGCACCTGTAGAAAGCAGTCTGTTGCTGAAAGCTCCCTTAGATTTGAAGACAAGCTTATCTCCGGCAGCAATGTGCTCCAAAAGGAGAAACCCTTCACTGAAAATACTCTGCTTTCATTCCCAAAGCTGAAGCTTTTCTGAACTCGTGTCACAATCAAATGCAATAGCCATGCAAAGAAACCAGTGTAAGGGAGCAAGCTGGAGAAACTGAATTGGAAGAGTCCGTAGGCATATCAGCATTTTAGGATACTGAAATGAATCCAGCATTACATAAGTAGTCATTTAACAGCAAATTATGATATAGCCTATTTTTTTTTCCATCCATGGTAGCAGCTGGATCACCAAAAACAAGAAGCTGTAGCCTTTGAAGAGCATTGAGATTTCATTGGAATACATTATAATCCATTTCTGTGGTAGTTAACTGTATGCCTTGCTTCCATGGAGACCCGTAGCAAAAACCTGTAGTATGAACCAGGTAGGAAAAGACATACACAGTTTCCTAGGCTTTGGGAAGTCCCTTAGTACATCCCAAAATGTGTCTTCATAAATGCTAATCAGAATAGGCACTCAAATTTGAGTCTATCTCAAATAAAGGACTTGGTCAGGAGGGCTTTGCAGTCAAGTTCAAAGCTGGGCTATGTGACAACTCTGGTTGAGGCTGGCTGGAAGGAGGAAAAGTTAAAGCCTTTTTGCTTTCAGGAGATCTGTGCCTGACACATAGCAACACATACCAATACACTGTGGGCAGGTAAGAAAACACCACTCTTGCCCAGATTGTCATATAGACTTATTATAACCTGTAATAGAGGAAGATTGAGAGGACTCGGCTTTTTTTCTTTTCTTTTTTTTTTTTTTTTTTTTTTTTTTTCCTTTCAGAAAGGCAGTGAACAATACAGAAGAGTTCAGCTTAGTGCATTCAGTTTAATTTGATTTCTTCCAGAAAAGGCATTATGACATGGAGATCACCTGGTTACTTCCTATTACTGCTCCACCAGGACCTGAAGACTATCAAGTCCCCCATAACCTCATTTTGAAATAGTGTTTTCTTCCTGAAAGAAATTACTGTCTATCTGCAAAACTTTCTCTTCTCAGCCTCCAGTATAACTGTTTCAGGATGTATAGAACTGGGGTTTTGAGGAAGATCTGTGAACATATCTTCTTTTATAATCTGCTTTTTGCTCTTCAGTTTCTATGAAGTGTTTAGAACCAGTCCCTCCCCATATATAATGTTATTTAGAAGCACATTTATTTGCTATTATATGCTATTTAGAAGCATATTTAGAACACATGCTATTTGGAAGGATTATCGGCAAAGCAAGAACAATTTCTTATATAGTTATTTACTACTTCATAGTGAGTTATAAATAATAATGATAACAATAATAATAAAATAAATATAATTTATTTTCCTTTTTACTACTACAATTTTATATTTAGGATATCAAGATGTCAGTGTAAGAATCAATATTAATTCACCTTCTACTTCCTTTATTCTCCATCTCTTTAAGGGATGACTGCTGCAACTTGATACCTCAGGAGAATTGCGTGGGGATCTCTTTATCAAAGACTGACTCTGATGTGTCTACTGAAAACCAAAGAGAAAGATATTAATCTTTTCCCTTATTTAGGGCTAATGGACCAATGGATTGGTCTTTTTAATACGAGAAGCATTACAATGTAAGACCAGGTTTATTTTGCTATGCTACTGTTTAGCTTTCTGCTCCAAGTGGTAAATGTTTAAAACTGAAATGCTAGAAATATAAAGTATATTTTATTGTTTGCTTAGATATGCTTCAGGGAAAGCAACACAAGACAAATAGTCCCACCACTGACAAAATATTTAATTCTATCATTGGCAATTAATTAAAGCTTTCTCTAGGTAAGGTAAAAGATTCAAATCAGAGCCCATCTGGAGTCAAGAGAGGTGCTCCTGGAGAGTGAAAAGAAATTACTCAGAATCCACATTGCCAACGTAGTTTGAGGCTGAAGCTGAAATGAGGTTGATGATGGAAGGAGAGGGCTGCATAGCAAAGTAACCTCCCACACCTATAATGGGAAGTTCCCTATACCAGATAGTGCTAGTGGGTGGGTGGGCAGGACAATGCCCACCATTTTCTTTTCTCTCACTGCTTTCTATGTCAATCTGTGCTGGATCTTCACGATACAAACTGCTGAGCTGCTCCTGGAACAATTCCAAGCATGTTTGTTGTGCATATCTGGGAAGAGATTCACTTTATACACCTTGACTGAAGCTCTTAGCCATCTAAACGCACCATAAAATGCAGAGAGAAGAAAAAAATGATGGCATGTATTCTTGTCAACACACATTACACAAAAAACATCTGTCCATTTGATCCAACAGGATTTCCCAACAATGCTAATGAGGCTGGCTACTGCATAGATGTCTTCTGAGAAAACTGTCATGAGTAGTCTACATAGGGTGATTGGGAAATAATTGTTTACCTTTGCTTGTAATACAATGCAATACAATACAGTATAAAACATTTAAGAGTTACTCATCTAAGTGAAAGACAGTCAACCTTGTTTCACCTTATGGTCAGTAGGAGCTCCTACAAAACAGTATATTTTGTTTGTCCTAAACAATTACACTAGGATAAGCTGTTTAGCCCTTGGGGAGTGTAAATTTTCTTCCATTAACTATATAAAAGAGAATTAGTGATGATTGTTTTAGACAATTAAAATAACTTTTAGGAGTATAAAAGAGGTCCATTCTTGTTTTCCTTATGAATAGTCATGAAATCCGAAGTTACCAGGGTCCTAATGAGAGTCAATGGGATTTACCTTAGGTGTTATGTCTGCCACATTAGGCATATGTAAATTGAAAATAATGACAGAGTATTAAACTTTGTTGAACATTTAGGGTGCTACGACTCTGGCTGAATAAAAATGCTCTTGTAAATGTTTTCTGATGTAATTCTAATGTGAAATCTCATTCATGTGAAAAATAAGACTGCAACATTAAATGCAAAATATTAATTCCTATTCTGCTGGCACACACACACACACACACACAAGTTTAAATTAATAGAAAATATAACTCAAGGAAAACCCTGTGTTTATTTATTTATTTGTTTGTTTTCCTGGATGCTACTATTTCCTATTTCTGTCATAACATTACTAAAATATCCATTATTATTACACTCCTATGGAGCTAGGTACTGTATAAATTTAAGAAAACAAATTCTCTCATTTGCCAAAGTATAACCCTACTGATTTTTTTCCTCACAGCCTCATCACAAGAAGGTGTTTTTTTTTTTTTTTAATTCAATCAGATAGATGTGAAAGACTAGATATAATAAATATTACATAGTCAATACCCTGATCCTTTTAAGTAATATTTTGTAAAGTTCTGAGCATATTCCATAGCTGATTTTGAATAATTTTTTCTTTCTCATTATGTCAAAGCAAATACTGGGAGGTAACAGCATATCTTTCACTTTTTCCCCTATCTCACTAGAAGCAGAAAGTGGAGTGGAGAAACGACCACTTTGCAAGGTTAGTTTTGCAAGTTTTCTCTTTTCTTTGGTCACAGAACTACAGGATTACAGTTGAGCTTGGTTATAGAATTCAACAGTTTGCCAGTGAAACTGATGGAGCTTTCATGGTTGTGGTGGTTTTACCACACTAGGCAGCCGAACACCACAACCGCTCTCACTCCCCCTCCTTAGATGAGGAGGGGAAGAAGTAAAGGAAAGAACAACTCATAGGTTGAGATAAGGATAATTTAATTAAAGAAAAAAAAAATATTAAGGAAAGATTATTATTATTAATTTAACTAAAGGGAAAAATGGGAAAGGCGAAGAGGGAGGGGGAAAGGGAATAACTAAACAAAACAAGTAAGGGCTACGTGGAAGTGCAGAGGAAAGAAATTACTCTCTACTTCCCACAAATGAGCGATGCTTGACCACGTCCTTGAAGCAGGGCCTCAACGCACGTAGCCAGTGTTCGGGAGGAAGACAAACATTCTTGCAATGAGAGCCTACCCCTCCCCTCTTCTTCCTTTTTCCACCTTTTATTGCTGAGTGTGGCATCATATGGTATGGAATATCCCTTTGGTTGGTTTAGGTCAGCTGCCCTGGTGATGTTTCTTTCTCACTTTTTTGCCTGCCCCCTAGGAGGGTTAAAGAGAGTCCTGATGCTGTGCCAGCACTTCTCAGCAGCAGACACAACACCAGTGTGATACCACTGCTGTTCTAGCTACAAGTGCAGAGCGCAGCACTGTATGGACTGCTGCAGGGAAAATTAACATCCCAGCCAGATATACCCAGATATACCCAGTAAAATGGTATATGAACTGAAAAGAAAACGAGCAAGGTGCAAACAAGATCCTCCAGTTAATACAGAAGAGCTCTGCAGATACCTGCAAAACTTCCAGATCCTCAGTCTATATCTGGAAAAAAACACACAAGACATTGCATAGCAAATATTTCTCACTCTTATTTTTATTTGTTTCTTGTAATTAGAAGGATCGGAAGGAGAATAATAAAAAACAGCCATGTACTTGAGGTTAATATAATACTGACTGAGCTTAACTAAAATCACAGAAATCATAAATATCCTGTTGCATTTATCTTGGTAACTGTACATTAAAATCATATCATAAATATATTATAAACTCGTATTTTCCTATTAATTTTGAAATAAATCTTCGTGTGTATCATAAAACATATTGTATACATTAAAAATTAACTCCTGAGTTTGCTGGATTTTTTTAACCAGGTAACCTCTTTCCATCTTTACTCCATGGGTGAAGAAACAGGTTCTATTTAATATAAACAAAATGTCTATCACAGATCTTCTGTCACATTGTTTTGTTTTTTAAAAATCGCCTATTTCTCGCATCGTCATTGAAATACAATCACAAGTGAAGGTTAAAACGTTGCAAAATGCACAGTAAGAAAATGACAACAAAAACCTTATGTAAAAGCAGTGTTCCATTTGGTTTGTGGTTTTGATTTTAAAAATATAAAACATTATTAGTAGATGGAAAAGGTTTAATCCTAAATATAGCTTTCTTAAAACTTTAATAGTCAAAAGTGACAAAAGTAGAGAGCTGTGTCTTCAACATAATTGCTTAAAATAGTTTTGTTCTTCCCAGAAACTCAGTGGATAACCATCATGGCCTATTATATTTTCATTACTGGATGAATTCTCAAGAATTTCCACATGTATCAGTGTTCAAACGTGTTCCTAAATATAAGCTCAATGCTGCATGATGCAGAATATTTTGACCAGTCAAAGAACGAAGGAAATCAGAAGAGCAGACTAATCTTTAACAAAGCAAGACACATTAAAAAGAATTAACCAACTCTGGCCACATTAGACACACACTTATATTTCAGTTATGACTAGATGTTTTGCCATGTCACATCTAACAGTTATAGTATCATACAGATACCACTAAGATTAGGTACCTAAATATTTATTTTTGTTAACTGAAGCACCAACATGCATAATCTATTGGCCTTTATTTTGGCCATTCACTGTCTTCTTCCAAGATTGCTGACTACGATAAAGGATAAGGAGAAGGTTGGTTGGCTTTTTTTAAAAAATAAATAAATAAATAATAATAATAATAATAAAACTTGGCTTATTTAACTTCAATACTGCAGTAAGCAGTCTTTTAATGCTTGGCACTCTATCAAAAGTTGCAATTCCACAAAAATGCCAAAACCCCTACAGGCTCTGTGGCTGTGTGCATAGTCTTTTTTTTTTTTTTTTTTTTTTTTTTTTCCCAATAGCTCTTATGAATAAGGATGATTATCAGGTATGAGAAAATTCAATTGGAAAAGTACTGATGTTAGAGAAATATTTTTTCCATGTTGTAACATGAATTTGAAGATTCTTTACCTAAGTATTGAGTTACGCATGAGTACACTGTGAGACAGCTACCCTCGAGGCACCACAGTACAGCTGAAGGTGCAGAGGAATGAACTCACCAGAAGAGTCATGATTTACTGCTAACCACACCTACAGCATTTATAAAATGTTAGTGCAGCACATCTTCGTGTGGGAGAGAAAAAATACATCTAAGCAATATTTCCTTTAAGAGCTCTCATTTTCCATGGTTTATATCTTTGTTTCCACTGAGTTTGAATTTATTATTATTATTTTCCCAAATCAGAATTATCATGATATTTACAATCCAGCTGCTATGTACAACTCCTCCAGAGGAATTTTGTGGGAGGATTCCAAGTTCTTTCTTTATATACATGAAAGGAGTTCTAGTGTTTGTGGATAAGACACAGTTGGAACTGCTTGCATCTAAAGTATTTTATTGTCTACAGAGAAAACCTGGGTGGGTTTCTGTGTTTTGTTCCTCTCTCTCTCTTCTGCACTAGTGTTAATATGTCTTCTTTAAAACCAGTGTGAGACTCCACTAATGTCAAAGGAGAATGTTTAATTCTGACTTTTAAGTCTACAAATATGCTAGTAGAGATACTTCTGTCATGGTCTATTTTGTGGGAGGACTAACAGACAACCAAGAGATCATATATGAAGAGCTATATGTTCCTGTGTCTGACCACCCTCTTGGTGAAGAACCTTTCCCTAACATCCAGCCTGACCCTCCCTGGTCCCAGCTCCATGCCGTTCACTCGGGTCCTGTCATTGTCACTAGACAGCAGAGCTCAATGCTGCCTCTCCACGCCCCTCATGAAGAAGCTGCAGGCCACCATGAGGATTATTAACAGCTCAACATATGAAATACTGATCAAGAGGTGAAAGGATTCACTTTCTTCTGTATTTCTCAGAAAAAAAAAAAATAATAATAATAAATAAAATAAATACACTTGGTTTTCAATGAATACCTCTGAAGTTTTGTCTGGAATTATCTATAAGTGGTAGGCCTTTTAAAACTTTTAAAAGAAAAAAGCTTAGCATGAAAACAGATAGCTCAAGAGCATTTTTACTTACAGAGCAAGTTTGTTCCTCAGTCAAAAATAATCATTGTGTTTTAAAGGCATTCAGTGAGGATCTGTATGAACATGTTTACAAGTCAAGTCACACCCTGCTGAATGGGGTTTACAGCACACTTCCCTTGCTATGAATCACAGAAGGAAACAGTTTGAAAGTTTGGCCTGCTTTTTGCAGAGTGCAGTCCCAAAGCAGCTGAAAAAAAAATAAATAAATATGTACAAACTTTACCTGGAACAACACAAGAAGGACATTTCCTTGCTTCTGTAATCTTCAGCTTAACAGGAAACATCGCCTTTGGGAGGCAGCTTTTCCAATTAGTAAATCCCAAGACAGATGTCACAGCATCATAAAGTGCCAATTAAGTACTCTGTCAAGGGAAGAGTATCAGCAGATGACTGACCATCTACAGCAGAGGATGGAGAAAAGAGCTGAAAGATAAAAAATTAAATTTGAAAAAAATGACAGAGACAATTAATCAGGAATCACGCAGAATCTGATTTTTTTGCCACTCTAGAGTTAGTCTGTAAGTATTCCACTTAGATGTCTGCTGGAATAGCTTTGATGAAGATTAAACTTGTGCTATTGCTAAAATTCAGATATTTTGAGAAATAGATTTAAACTAAAATTCTTTATTCATTTGACTAATTGCCTGACATTTATGTTTATATCTTGGGTTTATGTATATTTGAGCAGTAAATGATTCCACAGGTGAAAACTTCATTTCCATCCTAAATGTCCTCATCTTCTTGATTACAAGAGAAAGAAATAAAATATCCCTGAAAAACCTGGCCAGGAGAGCTCTGCAAAGGGAACAGAATATACTAACAAACACAACTGCAGATGACAAAATCAAAATCAGAGTTGACATGACTTGCACAGGGAAGATAAAAGGCTAAAAGCAGGATGGAGAATGCTTGTTTGTCTCCTGGTTCGGGTCAGTTTGATTCACAGTTGTGTGTAAAGCTTGGAACGTTACCACAGAGAACAAATCCTTGAACTTACACTTTCAGGACAAAATATGAAATTCAATGAGGACAAACAGAGGTAAATAACCTCTGGCAATGATCCAGGCTGGGGGCCTGCCTGCCTATGGGGTGGCTGTGCTGAAGAGCTGTGGTAGGCTGTGGTGGGCAGAAAGCTGAGCCAGAGCCATCAGTGAGCCCTGGCAGTAGGGTTGGCCAATACATCCAGGGCCGTGTTAACAAACATAATCAGTAGATCAAGGCAAAGGTTTATACTCCTTTATTCAGCACTCATTAGGCCACATCTACAACATTGGATCCTCCCTCAATAAAAGACAGACATTGATAAACTGAAGTGATTTCGGTGGAGGCCAACAACATGGTCAGGGATGGAGCGCTTAGCCTGTGAGGAGAGGCTTCAGGGGTGGGGCTTCTTCAGCCTGGAGAAGACACGATTTTGGAGGAGACCTAACACTAGCTCCCAGTGCCTACTGAGAAGTTATTGAGGAGAGAGTAAGGCTCTTCACAGTGATGGATTGTGGGAGGATGAGAGAGCAAATTGAAAGTTGAAAGTTCAGAGTGGGTATAAGGAGAAACTTTATCACCATAAGGGCAGCCTGGAGCAGAGCACATTGCCCAGAGAAAGGTTGTGCAGGTTTTCAGACCTGCCTTGGTCTAGCCCTCAAGAGTCTGGCCTGATCCTATAGCTGACCCTGTTTTGACCAAGAGGCCAGACTAGAGACCTCCTGATGTCCCTTCACACGTGAATTACCATATGATCCAATGACACTGACTGTGACTATTTATACCTTATGTGAACATTCTGTAGCAGCAATAACAATCATAGCATGCAACATTCACTTTTTGTACAATATTCCCAAATGGGTTGTCATACCTACCCTTTCAAACTAACTGAAGTGAAAATATAAGCTCAAAAATATGAATTGCTATCTGTTAACATTGTTCAAAAAAATGAGTGTTTTCCAATATTTAGTTTTAGAAAAAAAAATCATAATAGACATTGACCTCATGATTCCCAATAAACAATAACTTAAATCATTCAATTAATGACATTTTAAAGCTAGCCCTCTCATGTCACTTAGTACATTCGTTGGGTTTCTGCTTTAGAAAAACAACATTCTTTGTTGCAACCACAGTGAAAAACAAACTTACTGGCTGTCAGTAAAATCCAGTTACAAAACACACTGGGAATTGCTCCACATAATTATGGGTGCAATACTGCTAGTATATATTTCTGTAAATATTCAACTATGCTGGCACTGTTTGTGAGGACACACCATTTCTAATGATTTTGTTGTTGTCATTGTTTTCCAATTGAAGCAACACGTACAACACGTAAAAGTGGATGGCTAAATTCTCATCGACAGTTTGAACTGATGCTTCAAGGATAACATGGAATTCCTCTGACAGAAATGAAATTCATTCTCCAGCAGTCCAAAGCTACTTCTAATACTGAGGTCCGTTATCAGAGATAATCTCTTCAGAAGCTCATAACTGTCAGAAAAGGGCTTGACTGTGTGCAACTCTGTACTAATTTCATACTTCTCAAGTTTCTGCTTCCCAAAACTTGCCATTACAGTCCTTTTCAGAGATACAGCCCATGATACTGTGCATAAGCAAAGGCAAAAAGGTTCGGATCTGCTAGACAGAGATTCAGATACATCAATCCACAAATGGTGTACTTCCAGTGTTCTTGTGACATAATGAAACTTAGCTACAAGCCATGATGAAAAGAGTGGCTCTCTACTAAATCTAGGATTTTGCAGGTATCTTCTCGCACATTTACTCAGCATAACTGCTTAACTTACACCCTAATCAGATCACAGAGTAATCCTGTACAGATAGGATTGGCATCAGCTATTGTTTTGAAATATATTTATGCATAATAAACACAAAAACTTAAACAAAAACTGAACATCTTCACATGATTTCTTCCTTCGCTTTCTTTTTGCTTTTTTTATGGATCTATCAAGAAAGATATTAATGTTGGTATAAAGAGGGATTCATTGCTTATATAAGTGACTGAAACACAAGGCTGTTTTTTTAACTGAGGCTTCTGTCTTTTCACTTGTTACTCCTATGTATTTCTTTGGCCTATTTGCAGTGGTCTTCTTATGAGACCACTGCATACACTATACTGCTTAAACCTTTATCTCTTCTTCTGAGCTGACTCCAGTGCTAACATCTATCTATTTTTGTTCCTGTACAGCCAGCTAAATCAATAAAATCAGTGATGAATATGTAATTTTGTCTAAGGATAACAAACTTTGTTCTGAACTTCTTTAATTAGCTAGGATCACAAAATCAGGAAACCTAAAAATGAAAAGGATGAGTCTTAAAATTATTATTTCAAGTGATTAACCTCAGATTCAACCTAATATTTGCATAACAATTTATTCTTTTAATCTGTCCCCTTCAAGCCCCAGAAATAAATTTGTAAGTTAGTAAGTCTGTTCCTTTTCTACTCTCAAGAAGACAGTTTGAAAGATGTTTAAATTTAACTACTTTTCCTTATTTGCAAGCTATCACAATGACTAACTCATTTACATGTGAACAAAGCTGTCCTAACAAAGGGATTCTCTAAACTTGGAAGCAAGGAAACAATACATTTTCTGCAGTACCTAAAGGCAAGTACACCATACCTGTCACCCTATCCTGGGACTCTTTGAAGCTGCTCCCAAGTTGAGGAAGCACTGAAAGAAATGATGTCCCTGGTCTCTATATCCCAGAAGATGCAGATAAACAGCCAGCAGCCACAGTTCAGAGAGAAATCTCAGGATAATAAATCTCCATATTGCTTCTGATAGCGATGACAGGCAACAAACCATTGTGTACATATCTGCAGACAGATGTAGGTCATGTTCCTGGATCCAGAGGCCCAAATGCTGTACCTGAAAATTAAAACACTGTAGGTTTTTATCTGCTTCCTACCCCAACAACTGACAAGCACAGGATGCTCTCATGTAGAGTTTTCTCCTGGGCAGTAAAAGATTAGAAAAAGAACAAAGGATCTTTGAACAGAGGCTGTGTGAAAGTATGTTGGATGCATAAGCATATTTTTATGTTTTACTCCAAAATTAGCCTTCCATTTGACACTTTTATTGGCTCTGTATATCAAAGCATGAGTGCTTGCTTTAAGTTGCTGTCCTTAGCTTTCTTTCTGTTCCTTGTCATCCCTCTTATCTGTGGCTCCTCCAAACTTACAGCACTGTGTTTAACCAGGAAATGATGGGGTGCTGATATAAAGATGCACGTGATAATCAAAACCCTGTTAGGTTCTTCTGTGGTGGGATGACATAGCACTCTACCTCAGCCTGCATTCCTGCCAGCACTGCCCGGAAATAACCCTGGGATGTTCCCAGGAGTCCTGTTAGTTTAATCACATGCATCAAACATTTCATTCTGCAATGAAACCACCTGCAACTGAGCTGCTTAGCATTTTCCTCCTGGTAACCAAATATTTTACAATTGGAGATAAACCAGATCCTACAAAAGCATTGGTTAATTAATAGGGGACAGATTTTTAGTTATCTGTTTATAATCCAAACCACTGAAATAGTGTTAAATGGCCAAGTCTATGCCTAAATGTGAGGCTATGCCTCCTTACTTATGTTATTTTAAATACCTGATACAGCTTGTCATATATCAATGAATAAACATGAAGAGGAAGGTTGTAATTTTAGCCTCTGAGAGACAAGTCCTGTATAAGGAACAGGGTTTCCATCTGTAGACACTGACACCCCTTAAGGGGTAGCATTAAGAAAGTTTAATTTTCTTTGTTACTGGGGAGACTGCTATGGCAGAGAAAGATCAGAAGAAACATTGATAACTGACAGTATTTTATTATTTGTATTAACTGTAGTAATTCTTGGAGGGATGGCAAGGTACCAATGGACACAAGACTCTGGGCAAAGAGATTCTCAGAAGCCACTGACAGCTGTTGCAAACTACCATAAACCACTGAAAAGCACTGAAAGCCACTAGTGTGATCAGCATACAAAAAGTCTTAAGGTCTTATGTTTTTGAATGACTTGAACTAGATTTTTGCCTAGAAAGCATTGGGAGATAAAGTATTTATGGATGGTCGTACCAATTTGGGGTAAATAGAGAGTCAAAATACTTGTTAATTAAGAATTTATAATAGTGATATGCATATTTCATTAGAAGTCTCCCTCAAAGTTGTAAGGTAAGTTTCAAAGGAAACTCTCTTTCCTGGTGTCATACATGTAACGCAGCCTTCACTAGAGATATTGCTAGAATGGGAAATCCCCTTAGGAGATGAGTCTGGAGAGATAAAACAAAGGTGAGTGATCAAAAAGGGATGAAAAGGAAGAAAAAAACAGATGTCCCCTTTGCTATTTAGATGTTGTGACTTTGTTCAAAGCAGCAGTCAACCAGTGGTTCCTTAAACTTCTAAAAAGTCATTTTTTTTGCCAAGACAAACGTAAACAACCCAAAGTGAACCATACTTATGTGGGGACTTTTCACTTGATGAAACATCACCAGCACTTCATTTTGTGGAAAAAGTCATCTATGCTGTAGGTGACATATAAAATTTGTATGTGTAAATCAGTTGAAAGCTGCACAAATATACTTGCATTGGTTACGTCAGCAGTTCAGCTAGCATCAGCTGAGTTTCCTGGAGTGTGGAAGAGTCAGAGGTTGCCTGGATCAGAGAATTCTAGAAGTTGTGTTTGCAACAGAGGTGACAACAATGGTGTTATGTCAAGCTGAAGTTCATATTCTCTTGACATTCTTTAGCAAGAAGCAGTCTAGAGAAAGCTGTCAGATCAGAGCCAGCTCCAGAAGACTCCAAAGGGACCCGCCACTGGCCAGAGCCGAGCCAGGGAGCAATATTGGTTGGGCCTCTGGGAGAGCAAATTGAAGAAATGGAAAAACCTGCTGCACAACAGCAGCTGGGAGAGAGGAGTGAGAAGCAGCCCCGCAGCCCCCAAGGTCAGTGCAGCAGGAGGGCAGGAGGTGCTCCAGGCACGCAGCAGCAGTTCCCCTGCGGCCTGTGGAGAGGCCCCTGGTGGAGCAGGCTGTCCCCCTGCAGCCCATGGGTCCCACATGGAGCAGATCTCCACGCTGCAGCCCGTGGAGGAGCCCCCGGTGGAGCAGATGGATGTGGCCTGGAGGAGGCTGCGGCCCATGGAGAGCAGGCCCTGGGCCGGAGCTGCAGCCCGTGGAGAGGAGCCCACGCAGGAGCAGGGGGTCTGGGGTAGCTGCTGCCCGTGGGGGACCCGTGCTGGAGCAGTTTGCTCCTGGGGGATGGACCCCGTAGTACGGAGCCGTGTGGGAGCAGTGCTGGAAGAGCTGCTGCCTGTGGGCAGCCCCCGCAGGCTCAGTTTGGGAAGGACGGCATCCCGTGGGAGGGACCCCACATGGAGCAGGGGCAGAGAGTGACCGTGAAGGAGTGGTGGAGACGAAGCGTCAGGGACTGACCACCACCCTCATTCCCCATTCCCCTGTGCTGCTTCAGGGAGGAGGTAGGAGAGGGTAGATGAGGTCTGTTAGCAACATGCAATAAATTACATTAATCTCACTTACGCTGAGTTTGTTTTGCCTGCGACAGTAGTTGGTGAGTGATTTCCCTGACCTTATCTCAAACCATGAGCTTTTTTAATTGTATTTTCTCTCCCTGTCCTTCTGAGGAGAGCAAGTGAGAGAGTGTCATGCTCGTGCTGAGCTGCCTGTTGGTATTAAACTAGCACACATATAGAGAAAGAAGAAATGACATCACAGCCTGAAAATACTCAGGAGTTGTAAACAGAGAACATATTTATCAGTATGGTGTTAGACTTCCCAAGAGACCAGGTTTCCTAAGCTTGCTTCCTATTCCCTGCTGATATTCTTCCAGCACTGAGGGCAAAGAGAAGGTGCATTTTAGCCCAGTAACTGTGTCTATGCATAATCCTAGTGTCCTAGAATCCTAGAATGTTTGGGGTTGGAAGGGACCTTAAAGATCATCTAGTTCCAACCCCCCTGTCATAGGCAGGGCACCTCCTAGTAGATGAGGTTGCTCAAAGTCCCATCTAATATGGACAGAAGAAATTCTGTCTGATTAATCCACCAAAAGAAAATGTGGGAAAACATTAAGGAGAAACAGAAAAATCACATTGCTTGGCATAATTAAAATTAACCATGCTATTTAAACTGATAAAAACAGTTTTAAGGATCAATCCTACACTTCTGGAAGGTGACAGGATGACTTAATATTTTCTTTCAGCTTGCACATACTTTGGCACTAACCCGTACTATTTGACACCAGTTTTACATGAGTCAAATTTATTGCTCATTCTGAGACTGGGAGGAGAACTGGACAACCTGATACTCTGATAACCCATTTGATAATATGAAGTTATGCATGTGACTTTCCAATTGCTTCTTTTCTTGATGAAAGGAATATATTTCTTGTTAAAAGCTAGAAAGGTTGCTAAATGTGGGTAGCTTATATCACTGCACAAATGAATAAATAAATAAGTAAAGCCTGATGCCTTGAAAAATCAGGACACTGACCAAATCTAGGTCTCTCTGTTGTCAAATGAATGTTTGGCGCAGGTAGGGGAAATCAATATACTGGATGATGGGTGGTCGTATGTCCCGTCACTTCATCCTGTGTTTGACATAAGGAGTCTACATGACACTGTTGGCAAATGTATCAGAAACTCAGATACACCTGCATTTCAAACCCTGTATGAAACATGTCCATATGGGGCTTCAAGAATCAGGCAGAAATGCAACAAAGGGAAACAAAATAAAAACTTCCACTGTCCTTATATTGCACTATCTTTAGGTGACTTCTTATCCCTAAGGGTACTGTGAAAGTGACAAGTGTAATCTGCCCTAATAAAGCTCAGTCTGCCACAAATGGCTGCTTGAAGGGGCAGCGTAGAAATGTATGAATCAGACAAGGCCAGCTGAATGGCCAGCGGGAGTCAGAGCTAGCAGACTATTTTTCAGTTCTCATTTTTACCAGAAGTCTGCTCTTTCAGGAGCAGTCAATTGCTGGTGGCAAAAATAAAAATAAAATAATAATAATAATAAAGTTTGTATCATACAGATTCTTCCTGTTTTTCTTTCTGTGAAACAGAGTTAATTTCATGTTCTTCCTACATATATTAAGAAAACAACACTATTTACTCTAAAATTGTCTTAAATTAATATAATAATATTGTATATACAGCACAAATGAAAGATGAGTTCTCACTAAAGTATTAGAGCCAGCCCAAAGTTTTGTGGCATCCTATATTATAACACATGGCAAGTCAAAACATTTTTGCCTCATGCGTGGTTTCTTCCACATTTGCATTCCTACTTCAAATACACAAATTGCCTGAGGCTTTCTTCAGATGATGAGGACTCTTCAGCCATTTTAAGGATTTCTGTGGTATCTGGAGACTTCCTACTTGAGGCCAGAAATGAAAACGAAGATGGAAATTGCACATTCAGACTCAGGAATTGAGAAGGGTGGAAGATGGCTAACATTTGGTGCAATTTCCTGGTGTTGGAGAGTCGGATAGAACAAGTGAAAAAAGCATGCGGCTTCGGACTGAAGTTTTGAGGTCCAAGATGATATATGTTTAGTGCTTTCTCCAGACAAGGATGCAACACCTGTCAAAGAGATCATATGTTAGAAAGTAAGACAATTTAGTTTTATTTTCACATTGGCTCAGGAAATAAGGAAACTTCATTTAACATCTGGGTCTGATCTCAGAGATACCAGGGATGTCTGCTCTGAAAAGAAACCTCAAGAGCAAATTGGGGTGATAGAAATTATAGCCACAACTATGCCATCTACCTGTATGGTAGCATGATTTTTCTGATATTTTGCCTTCTCTTTGTCTCTGTTCAGTACAGCTGAGCAGAAAGAAATAAAGATAAAAATAAAACTAAAAATAAAAAACACCCTTTGACTGTAAAAAAAAAAAAAGGAGAAACATTATTCTTGGAATTTTGTTTCTAGAATTTGTTTCTGCTGAAAGATTAAAGTCTCAAGTTGAAGGGGAGGACAAGATGAGAAAAATCATATTTCAGCTGCTAGGATCTGAAAACATTTTCATGTTCTGAGTAAAATATAAAAATATTTTTGTAGATATTACTTTTTAAAAAAAAGAAGGGTTCAAAAGTCAGCTGAAGTCTTTCAACTATATCTATGTCAAATTTCAGGTTTTTCTTTTTTTTTTTTTTTTTGAACAGAAATGGTTGTTATTGATCACAACTTGCATATCTTCATTTATAAATCATTTGATATGGTCTGTGTTATAACTACAGATTTATACTATTGGAAAAGTTCTATAACCTCACATTTCCCCCCCTTTTTAAATTGAGATGGATATAGAGCACCTAAGTTAAGACAGCAAGATGTACTTTTTCAGAAAACTAAATTTGCCTAGATTTCAGAACTAGTCATAAAATGAGTTGAATTAATTTCTGACTAAAATTCAACCTATCTGAAATGTTCCTAAAATATGCCAACCGCTTTACTTGACAGGTGCCAGAGCATATTAAAAAAGTCAAAAGTAACTCTGAATGTTCACTTGTTATTACATTTTGAAGATGATTATAGCCCAGAGGCTTCCAAATCCAGACAAAGAAAAGATGACAGTTTTCCATCCATTTGTTTTGAGTTGCTCTTGCCATACAAGGCAAGTGTGACTGTCACAATGTAATCATGAAAGTCTGCATAAACTGTCTTTGATTACCTCCCACAGATGAGACTGTTCATGATGAGCACGCTCATTTTTCACTATGAACAATGCAATTACAAGATGATATCAGGAAGAAAGTATCAAGCTCATAATTATTTTTAACAGAAATAGCGTATTCTTGTTTGACTTTCTTACCATCTAACATCTAAGTAGATTCTTGAGTAAAAACTGATTTTAAAAATAATCACCTGAGTTCAGGTTATATTATGTTATCAAACAAGACAGATAGGTAAAGGATTAAAAAATAATAATAATAAAAAAAAAAAAAATCTGTGCAAAATCAATTTACACTTTATGTTGTGTAGGGAATCGTACACAGTACTGCAGTAGTAGATAAGGTGTTTTCCCTGCTCTACAGACCCTTAATATAGCATACCAAAACAGGACTAAAGCCCAAAATAAGTAAATGTGGATTATTAATGTGGATTATAAGGAAGAGAGTTGGCTTGGAGATACACATTTGGGGGAAGAGTGCAGAGTGAGTGAGAAGAGGGCCTGATAAATGAAAGCAAAAAAATGTATTCTAGCAGGATAGAAGGAAGGAAGCAAAGCAGATAAAAGAAGCAGGAAAATTAAAGGATTGGGAAGAACAGAAGGAACACGAGAAGGAAGATAAAAGCAGGGGCGAGGTGATGAGATATGCAAAAATCTACACAGACACTTATAAAATTAAAAACACACCCTGGTGTGTACAAAACTCACCCACACCTTCTTTTCACGCACAGATCACTCTTATGCTACATGATAGTCCCGTAGATATGTACTCCATTTCACAAGTATAAAAGCAAATAAAATCCATGTCCAATTAACTTCCAGTCTAAATCAGATAGAGCCCTCAGTTGAGCAGTGATTTATATACACATTGAACTTATTATCATGAGCCATCTCATTGATTACTGGTAGAGCTAGACACAATCCTGAAGTCTGATATGTAAATAACTACAGGTGGAGACCTCTGTGTTTATGTTTCCCACTTTATTTCCAATCTACTGCTATGCCTATTACTGAGAACCTAGCTTCCATTAAAAAAATAAAAGTGCACTGATGGTACCTACTACTACAATGTTGCACATAGTAGTGTCATCATGTGAGTTCTTTGGTGAAAGATGTGCAGTGAGAAAGTCCAGGAGCAGTGTTTGGGAGACACCGTTTTCATGTATATTCAAGGCTGCAAATGTTAATATTTGGGTGAGGGGTTTCTTTTTGTTTCATTTGGATTGGTGGTCAAACCTACTTTGCCTCCAGGGCTCACTGGTGGCTGGATAACAGTGGGTAAGAAATTACAGCAGTGGGCTTGGAGATCATACCTGAGATGTAACAGGACAAATGGTTTCAAAGCTTGAGTGGGGGGAAAATTAACTACTGGAAGATGCTTTGAGAAAACCCATCATTCTGGCAGGGTGGATATGCAGTAAAATCTGAGAAGGGATTTGAAAGCTTATATGAATGAGAATGGTGCATATTAACCTAGACATGTGTTGATATGGGTGTATACAGTCTTCTAAACAGAGTGACAAACATACACGTACATGCAATAGTTAAAAGAGGGAGTGATAGCCATAACCAAGCACCTACACGTTTTGATCCTAGGCACATTTCATCAGCTGCTTATATCTCTGAGACTTCCATTTTTACTGTTAGTGCATGTGTTGTTTGCAACGGGGTGATCTTGCACTGGAAATGTTTATTATGACCTACTGCATGCATGCAATCTAACACAGCATGCAACTGTATGAAGAGGTAATATCACTCCCAAAAGATTCCTGCCCCCTTTTGAATATCTATTTTTAGGCTCCCAAAATGTAAACAGAGACAGTGGGTCACAAAATTCTGTTCTTTTGTGACAAATAGTGATAATAAACCCTGTACATATTTGCAGTAGGGTAAACCTGGAATAATTCCTGTGAAGTCAAAGTAGAATCTCTTAGTTTTCCAAGGTGAATTTCAGAAGTATTGGTCCTGCAGTGCGTTGGCATGTCTCCTGTATTGGTCAGGATGGCCAACTTCTCTGCATTCAGGGCCGCTCATTTTTCATGAGTCAGATCAATACATACAGCAGCTAATTAATCTAATAACCTTGTCACACTTGTCCTGGCCTTGTACTTCTAGCAATACAAATGCAGGAGTAACCTCAATGTTATTGGCCTGCTGAATCACAGCCAAATAAAATTGCCATGCTGACCCTTGGGCCATCTTGGACCATCAGCTGATGAGGAAGAGAAGAATGCTCACCATGAAGAGCTGAACACAGAGGCAGTCTCTCCTGCTTTCAATACAGACTGCTGCTTGTCTGCTGAAGCCCCAAATGTTTTCTGAGGTCCTTGCTATGCTCTGGTAAGGAAGGCTGGCTGCCCTGCCTGCCTGTGTTGGGAAGTGTTATATCTGGAAACCCTTGGAGGCAAGTGCATTGGAGGACTGCAGTCCTTCCCTGCACAGCACAGGTGAGGATGGATGGTTAGTCCTTTCAACCTTTACTGACTCATTTTTTTCTGGACTTTTTGCTTCAGAGAGGGCTTAAAATTTAGTCAATTTGACATGTCTTTCATGCACTGAAAATAAGCATGTTAGAGGTGCCAGGTTTACTGTTGCTATGTCTTCACCAGCTTTAGAGCTTTTCTAGCAATTACAGGGAGGTGCCTATCATTTTGATTATAGGCACTGTCAGGTTTGCCACTTCCTCTTATTATGAGCTTCAGCTCTGTTACCCCAACAACAGTGGAGGAGATATAGGTAAAGGAGATAACATCACACGCTCATTCTCTCTCCTATCACCACAACCCAGATTTTCACAAGCAATTCTGCTTGCTTAGAAGTGATGGTGGTAAGTTTAGCAGGCCAGTAAAAGAACTGCAGCAGCAGCAAACATTAAGAGGTAGTACTACGGGACCAAAAGGGCTCTTATTTTAATCTTTGTCAGTACAGATCCACATACACAGTCTCACTGCTTTTTTCGAAGTTTTGAATATGTCCAGAATACCTCTTTGGAGATCAAGAAGAAATACGTGTCAGATAATCTTATCTCCAAACAAGTAAGAGATGCAGAACCATGAGATGTCTGTTCCAGAAATAGCAAAATTTGACTAATGACTGTCCACAGTGAAGAGTTTGGTAGTAGAAGGCAGGAAAGGAGTGCTTCTGTCATAACATCTGTAAAAAAATCCATATTTGTCTGGACAATTTAAGATTCAGGAAGCTGCTCCTCTTTGAGGAAATAATTTCTTGAAGGCTTTGTGGTATCTTTTTAGTGGTAGTGGTTACACCACTGAAAAAATGACAAATACATCTGAAAAACATTGGCGCTGCAGCCTGTACTGTCATCCTGCATATCCAACAGGTTTCATGTAAATGTTCATGAAGGGAAGTTTATAGGTTTCTTTAAGTAGTGTTTTGTCTGTCTATTACCCATTGCTTCTTTATGGAAGGTTTGGCTAACATTGCATCATCTTGCTCAAATAACATCATGTTGCTCGGTTAGTGTCTAAAAGCATGTGAATTAAAAGCTGCAGCAAAGTCTATTAAAAAAAAATATTATCCATAGGCAAATAATGTTCACTCTTACATGCTAATAAAGATTTCTTGCTTATGTGCCAACTTCATGAAATGGATTGTATTGGTGGAGGTCACCTAGCGTTGGAATTCAGCAATTTTTACTTTCTGTGGACCTTTCTTTATGAATCAAAACTCTGATAAAACTTTGATATGACAGAGTCTAGTTCTGGTTTATTTTTGTAGATCTAATACAGTTCTACACTTCTCAAGTTTATTGCCAGTCAAATTTTGCCAAAGAAAACATCTTTTTATGGCTTTTTGTTTTTAAGGACAGTTATAGGTATATTGAGCAAAACTGTACAATACAATTGGCAGGGGAAAATTATATATCCAGAGGACTTAAATAAAAGAGAACTTGACAGTTAATATATGTTCAGTTGGTATATGCAATTTCTACTTAACATCTTTTATTTTAACAACATACAAAGATATCATGTCTCCTTCTGTTTCAAACCCAGAACAATTGTTATAAATGTAGATATTTGACGATTTACTATTTGAAACAGTATTAAAATGGTTGGCTTTATATCTAAGTCTACATATAGTAACTTCAGCTTAATAATTTTCAGTTTAAGTCTATTATTGGTGTATTTTACTTCTCTCCAAATTTTTTGTACACTTTAAAACAGTAGAGTTCAGCTTCTATGAGAGACTGAAGTCTTCAAAGCATCAATGAAGACATTTTAAAGCTTTATGACTCTATATTTGAGTACATAGCTGCTCTAAAACATTCTCATATGTCTATTTGTTTTAAGCTGCAATTCTTTTCCTGAGTACAATAACTTACACAACATCTCATACAAAAAATATATTTGTGTAATGCATCCTGGATGGCCTTTCTAACGACTCTGAAATTGCTAGTGTTTAATTGGTTTACAGATCATTTTGACTGAAATGATCTGCTCACCAAAAGGTAACGTGTAAAGTTTATCTGAATTCATTCACATTGCAGTGTTAGAGGCCCATGACACACAAAAATCTCTCTCTTTCTCTTGATTTTTCAATTGCAGGTAGTGACTCTGACTCTTCTCTATACCACCGCCAAACTCCATTTTGTAACAGCTCCTGAGCAATACTTGCATCAGTGTCATCCATATGCTAAATGAAAATATAACTTTAGGTATATTTCTTTATTTATTTATTTCAGTGCTACGTGAATTAAAGTTCCTGTTGTTTGCATTTGAATTGTTAACCCACTGTTTCCCTGGCATTGGTGGCTGTGGAAGAGAAATTCATGTGAGGGGTACATTTACATTGCACTTTTGTTTACACTGCTGCATAGGGTGCAGAAATGCCTGAATGAAGCTGCAAAATCCACCAGGAAAGCCAAGTAAACAGATTAGAAGTCAACCAACACACCCAGCTTCATGCTATACTGCTACCGCCTGAGTGGCAATACCAATCTAAGCTGTGTAAAACTAGCTTGAATATGTCTTTTGAGCCTGCAGTGAGCCTTCTGAGTGAAGGCATTCCGTGCAGTCAAGTCTACCTTTAGAAGAAGTAAAAATAATTCAGGGACTAACATGCCCATGAGATTGGTGAAGTAACCAGAGTTGCTCTGAGTGCAGACATGATGGGCACTGCTGAGACTGCAGCCTCCCAAATAATAAGTTAAGCTTGATGGAAAAACACAGAGCAAGAGAAGGTATTAGGCCATTTCAGAGGTGCTGGACTCGAATTGCTTATCCCAGTTTATTGGGAAATAAAGTAACAATCTCTATTATGCAATTCCCTACTTACAGTGGGATTGATCTGACATTGCAGTCCAGATTAGTAGTTCTCAATAGATCTCAACTATTCCAAGTCAGTTACTACATCAGTTTGATCAGTGGATTAAATTACATAATCCTGTTTAAAAATATTTCATTTATATAGCTAATTTTTATTGTCACCTTTGGTTTATAGCCACCTTATTACATAGAGCCATATATCTCTGTGCCTTTAACAAGCACAGACCCTCCTCCTTGACCAGTATCACTATAAGTTACGGATGTGTTCTGAATTAAATTCTTTGTCTAAGGAAATATTAACTAGAAATTTTCCTTCTAGCTTATTTCATACTATTGAAATCACAAAACTTTCAGGAATGGTAGCTTCAGAGCCCAAAGAACATGGTAGCTAGATTTTTTCTGATTTCAGAGAAAACCTACGCCAACATTTGCTTGTGCCTGCTTGACGTAATTCAGCCAAATAGAAGAATCAACTGGGAAACACTGTGCCTGCCAGAAGTATTCTTTCTCTGTTTTTTTACTTCATGCAAATTTCACTTGCAGAATAAACATATTTCTTAATGGATTAGCAATACCCAAACACAATTTCAGACTAATACAAGCAGTAAAAGCCATGTAAATTACTGCCACGCTAAAAATGAAGCACAGAAACTTTTAGCAGCACATTGTCACTGCATAGGTCATGCTTTGTAGATATAAGAAAACTCGGTCATCTTTTATGATCTGAGAATAACTTCTCAGATTATATCAAAGTATCAGCAAATGGCACTTTTTATCACTTTTATCACCACTTTTATACAGTTCTAAACTCCTAAAACATCAAACACCCTTTGTACAATTTGCCCTTCAAATACCTTACATTTTGATTAAAATCCTTGAGCTTAGAAGTGCAGCTACATTTGCAATGTTTCTTTCAGTTTAAATTAAGCTTGCTTCCTAGTTTGTAATATTGGAAAAATAAATAAATAAGGATTTAAGCCTACTCAGTACTTACAAAAGAGAGCACAACCCAGGAAGGAAGCAAGGCTGAGATTTCGCCATTCTTAACACCATACGTGTGCATTACCACATCACTGAACAAGCCAGACTTGTCCTGGGTCTCACAGGGGTACACAATCCCATTGCAGATGGCCACAAGACATGATGCGCTGATTCAGTCAGATTAATGTTTTTAATTTTGGCTTGATGCTGGCTACAGGAAGACTGCCGATAACATGTGGTGAGTATAAACATTAAATTCCATACAGCATTTAATCTGTTTACCAGACATTAGTGTTTGTTCATTCCTATGAAATCAAAGTCAAATAAAAAAAAATTCATAAATCTTTACTCTTAAGAATGGCCCTTACACATGTTGACTTCATTTCTAGTTTATAAGAGCATTGATCTTGCTTGGGCAGGTAATAGTGTCTTTATTTCCTCATAGCCATGTAAGAACTGAGTAAACAAAAAGGTCACAGCAATCAATTAACCTCAAAATGTTTTCAAAATAACAACTAATCTGTCTTTTAACACTGCAAAATCAACAGAAATAGAACATTGAATAAATGACAAAACATTTCTACGATATGTGAAGCTCTTTTTAATAGGAACCCTACTTTAGCTTTTACCAATTTCAGTGTAAATCAAAATATCTACCTGAAGCGGGAAAAAAGATCACTCTTTTTATGTGCACTGAGAATTGTAACCATTTTCCAAAACTCCTGAATTCTCCAAAAGTTCACCTGGTAATAGGAAAAAGGCTTCATAGATAATGGGCAATGTCTAAGTGACTTAAAGTAGCACCACCTGTTATCTGCTGACACGTCCATATAGGCACAGAGTTGTTTACTTCCTCTTATTGACTGAGCTCATCAGTTGCTAATAATGAATTATGTTTTTGCTTCAATGCTTCACCCAGTGCTTCACCCAGGCAAGAAACCTGGTGCTGAACAACACAACCCATCAGCAACATGAAATGCTCTTACAAGCCTGTGCAAGGCTCTTAGACGTGAAATAAGCATTGTGCCACAACATTATGAATGTAATGGAATTGTACATCTACAGATCTGTATGGGCCTATATCTGTCATATAATCCTGTGACACAGTATCTCTTAGAGACCAGACCCAAGTGCATCAATTTAAAGAAGTTGACAATGAGAGGGAATCATTCACATGCAAATTGCATTTACACCATTTTACCAAATGCCTGTCAAAAGGATTGGATTGTAATAATCAACCTTGATCTCCTGGGCTGAGAACTATGCACTGCATGGAGGTAGCTCTAGTAGTTCCAGATATTTTTCCAAGTTCTGTCTTGTCTACAGATTACCATTCTTGGGCAAAATGATTGACAACAACAATGCTAAATTCCAACAACCTGTATTCTAGAAACAAACTCCAGGTTCCAGCATGTCACATCTGTCAACATACAAGACACAATCAGTGTTTGTGACCCTGGCAAAGAATCAAAGTAGCTCTAATAGCTGTAACAGATTATAGGATGACAAGCAAGATCTCTGTGCCCATACTTACAAATGAAAAGAGTCAAAACAGAAATAAAGCATTTTCCATGCTACAAAATGTGATACACTTCTGTAAGTCTGTGGTGGTTTAACACCAATGGACAACTCAACATGAGCATGACACTCTCTCACTTGCTCTCCTCAGAAGGACAGGGAGAGAAAATATAATGGGAAAACCTCATGGCTTGAGATAAGGTAAGGGAGATCACTCACCACATAGTGTCATAGGCAAAACAAACTCAGTGTAAGGGAGATTAATGCAATTTACTGCCTGTTGCTAACAGACCTCATCCACCCTCTCCTACCTCCTCCCTGAAGCAGCAAAGGGGGATGGGGAATGGGAGCTGTGGTCAGTCGCTAATGCTTCATCCCCACCACTCCTTCACGGTCACTCTCTGCCCCTGCTCCATGTGGGGTCCCTCCCACGGGATGCCGTCCTTCCCAAACTGAGCCTGCGGGGGCTGCCCACAGGGAGCAGCTCTTCAAGAACTGCTCCCACATTGCTCCATACCACGGGGTCCATCTCCCAGGAGCAAACTGCTCAAGCACGGGTCCCCCACGGGCAGCAGCTACCCCAGACCCCCTGCTCCTGCGTGGGCTCCTCTCCACGGGCTGCAGCTCCGGCCCAGGGCCTGCTCCTGCAGGGGCTCTCCATGGGCCGCAGCCTCCTCCAGGCCACATCCACCTGCTCCACCAGGGGCTCCTCCACGGGCTGCAGCGTGGAGATCTGCTCCATGTGGGACCCATGGGCTGCAGGGGGACAGCCTGCTCCACCAGGGGTCTCTCCACAGGCCGCAGGGGAACTTCTGCTGCATGCCTGGAGCCCTTCCTGCTCTCCTGCTGTACTGACCTTGGGGTCTGCAGGGCTGCTTCTCTCACATTTTCTCTCTCTTCTCTCTCCCAGCTACTGTTGCAGCAGCTTCATTTCCTTTCTTCTTTCTGCTCTCACCAAGGTGCAAACATTGCTTATTGGCTTGGCTCTAGCCAGCAACAGGTGCCTTTGGAGACAGCTGAAGTGAGGTCTGATCTGATGGAGCAGCTTTTGAGCTCCTCTCAGAGTCCATCCCTGCTGTCTCACCACTACCGTGCCATGTAAACCCAATATAAAAACAAAGCTGTTCACTAGCAGCACTAACTAAAGATGTAAAATTCTTCAGGTATTTTCAACAAGAGCTCATAAATTACTCTGCAGTATGTAGTATATTTCCCTTTATTTATCTTTTCTGCACTGGACACTGAACTAGGGCTCAGACCTCCATTGATAAAATCTTTAACAAACATTGTTATTACACAGCAACTCAGATATACCATTAGCATGCTAACAATATCACTATTTTGTATTGGTTCTAAGTGTGCATTTCAAACTGAAATGATAATGAAAACTAAATGAAATAGCAATGATAAAAGCGATCTCGTAGGACTCTGGAGAGAGGTAAAGAGGTAAAGATGAGCTGAGCTTGGTTTCACCTTTCCCAAACATCACACAATAGTGGCAGCTTTCCACACAATGCAAAGAAAGCTGTACTCCAAAAAGGCATGTAGTGATGGGTTCAGAGAAGGGCAGTCCTTGAAAGCAGGTAACCAAGTCCTTCCTAAGGCAGGGAGTTTTAGTACAGCCCCTCTCTTAGGCAGGTGTCAACAGCATGTAGTCACAAGTATGTGGGAGAAAGAAAAAATTGATTATTTTCTGTAGAAACTTGATATTGCTAAAGGTAGCAATATCAAAGGTAGACGTACTAAATATCTGTAAAACACAGTGGAAATGCATTTGGGTAAGTGAAATAACAATGAGAAAGATACAAAATGTATGTTTGTACATTTAAACTGAATTCCATAACAGATATGGAATGGTAAGACATGAGAAGAGTAGACATTGGTTTAATATGGTTACCAGTAAAAGAAAATACAAAATTCTACCAACAACAACAACAAAAAGTAAAGCAAGTAAAGGAAAGTAAAATTAGTAACACCTGAAAATGATAAAACAGAGGTTTTTAAGGTAAGAAGACACAGGGCTTTTTAACGTAAACTTTAGAAGAGAAGAAATACAGAAATTTGTATCTGAGTGAAAATACTTTAATTCAAGCCCATGCTCATTCATCTAAGAAGTGAGAGAAAACAGGTTTTCCTTGGTGCTTTTAATTAAAATAAAATGTTACTATCACTTTCCCTTGTAGTAACAGCTTTTCTGTGAATAAATTTGCGAAACAGAAGATCACTTCCAGCAAGTCATAAAAGCTGGCAAGGTATGGATGTTTTTCATAGCAATAAAGTGTTCACATCTCAGATTAATTGAGACTGTTCAGATGCTAACATAATTAAGTATGTCAGACTCAATTTAACTTTAGACTGGATGCAAGTTGGGTCAGTAGTTATCAACAGATCATCTTCTTTCAGATCAATTACTTTGGTTTCCATTAAAGGTCACAAAAGCATTAAAATATAGGCATTGTGATTAAACTCCATCCTAATTTATTCAAAAAGGATTCTCCCTTTACCTACCTATTTCTTTAACAGGAATTTCCTGATACACTACTTCAAGTCAAAAAAAAAAAAAAAAAAAAAAAAAAAAAAAAAGGTTTAAGACATCTTTTTGGCTTTTTTCCCTTCTCATTAGCCAATTTCCCATTCCTTAGTGTGACTATGCTTTACTACTGTAAACACTAGTGCCAGTACATATCTTTCACAAATTCTAGACACTTTTGGCATTATTTCCAAGTCACTTGGAATTAAAACTGAAACACTGATTTAATTAAAGGCTTTTGTTTATTTCCTTCAGTGATCCAGTTTTAATTCCAAGTGACTTTTGAGCCTATTTTACCTAAGGACCAGTCTATCTGTGATTACTCTATCAGTCCATCTGGTGTCCTCCTTCCCTCTCCATTCCTTCAGTACTTTTTAATATATTGGCTAATTGCAAACAAGCCTGTAGATAACACCTTATTGAGTTGCTGTGAATTTTACAAAAAATGGCTTCTGGGGAGGGAAAAGAAACCCACAGTAATTCTGTTTCTGAGTCAAAGCTTCCCATGTCCTCTGTTTCCCTGTCTGAATGGCTAATCAGTCAGAAGGAAGATGTATTGATCTTGCCCTGACAGCATGCACATTATGGTGGAAATATGGGGTCTTGAGAAAGTAGCTAAGATTATTGTGTTAGATGGAGTCTTACATGAGACAGATATGTACTAAAAATATTTTTTTTAAAAAAAATATATCCACTTAAATAAGAGTTGTAAGAAAATCCTTGTGACACTGAAGTACATGGTTTAGTGATTGGACTCAGTAGGTCATATTGGTGGTTGGGCTTCATGATCGTGAAAGTCTTTTCCAGACTAAATGATTCTACAATTCTATGATTCTATGAAAATGACTCTAAAGAGTCATAAGAAAATTAGTCAAATTGGTTTTGATTCATGGACAATAGAAAAATTACAATCATCATCTCAAGTTTATTTCACAGACTATCTGTGGAGCTCCGTTATCTACAGGGGCTCACTTTTCACTGTTGATACTTTCAACACCAAAAACAGAAGACTTAAGTATGGGACACTGTGGTTGAGTCATCTGTCCTAAGACCTGTGTGATTCTAAAGTCTTTCTTAGAGGTCTCATAAACAGCTTTGGGTACAGACATTGCCAACTGGCATATCCCCTTAAAAGACTGCAATTTCCATTGCTTCCAGTTTGGTCAAATGTTAACTGCTTGGAAGGAAATGTTAATTTCCTTGGCAGGAATCTCTTATTTTAGGTATCTTGCTGATCATTTTTTTACTTTTCCATCTCTTCTTCTATTGCCCAGTAGAGAAAAATGCCTCCCTGTGTTTCACCATGATGCAATAGTTCTGAGCAAGCTTGCTTTTGTTCGGTTCACATGCCACCTAGCCAGTTGGCAGGTCAAGCAGAAAGTTATTGTGAGTGGAGGCACATGGACTCTTTCAGAAATGGGAAAGAATTGGTGTTAGAACCCAAAGATATGGGCAAGAAGGGGTGAAAGAGGGAGAGATGTGGAGGAGGGCTGGACTTGGTTGTTCCACATGGCTTGAGCAAGGAGCCTGGGAACATTAATGGAAATTTGAGACCGGAAATAGAACAAGGCACACTGAGAGAAGGTAAATTTTACAATACTCTGATCACCTGTAATGGTAGAGGTAGGCATGAATTCTGGGACTGATAGAAAACTGTGAGGAAGGACTACATGCTGCTGGAACACGATAGACACAAGAGGGGGGTATCAATCATGATTAAGGAGAGCTGGAAAAGATATTTCCGTGGGAAGGTTACCCTGTGAATGGAGTGAGACAGGCGACCTGGCTCCAAAACAAGGTAACTACTGCCATTAAATTACTCTGTGAGCTAATTAGTCTATCCGAAAATTGAGGCTGTTACTAGAGGTGTGTCACCATGCTGATATAAAGATACTACTTATCTTACACCACAGGATCTGTGCTTATATTTCCTAATATGTATAGCATCACATAGACATGTTGGCTCAAGTGACACTATCTTGGGGTCTCTATAATCCACTCCATGCTATCAAAGGAATACCTCAAACTGTTAAAGTATACTCCCTTACAAAGCACCATTTTACTCTTCTGTCAATGAGTATTTGTGACACTCAGTGTACCACATCTCTCAGAGGCAGTGCTATAAATCCATATGCTATAGATCCAGTCTTGATCTCTCCCTAGACTGAGACACAGCTACAATACTGTTCTTAAAGTTGGTGAAGTTGAGAATGATTAAAACTGTGCTTTTAAGATTAAAATAAATAAATAAATAAATAAATAAATAAATAAATAAATAAATAAATAAATGACATTGTGAATAGAATCATACTTTGAAAGTGAAGTATGAGATAACAGAAGTTTGGCAGCCAAAATTAGGGAATGCTTTTGACAATTCTAACCTTATTTTTTGCATCTCAGTTTCCCAGTTATATAATGAATGCTAATAATGGCACTTAATTGTGTCGAGAACCATACATCAACTAAGTATGTATGTATGTAAGTAAGTATGTATGTATGTAAGTAAATATGAAGTACTTACATGCCATGGTGAGAGCACAGCACAATCATCCATGAAGATATTAGTTAATTTTACATTCTATGCAGAATTTGCTTGTTGGATGTTGAGTAAGGTCTGATATCAAATACTGAAAGAAAAAGATAATAAGAAATATGGACTAACTGAAAAAGGATATGGATACGGATATCGACTTCACTGAATAAGGCAGAATTTCCCAAAGAGGAAAAACCAATATCTATATAATCACATAAATAAAAGCTGCCTGATAATGTATAAAAAGAGCAGAATAAAATTTATTTGCATAGGAATCCCTTATTTTTACATTCCTCAAATTTTAATTTCATTAAATTACATAATGGATGAAATAGGATGAATGGACAAATAGACTTTTTAAAGACAATTTAAAATAACACTTTTCAATACAAAAAGATCCAAATGGTGTCAAAAAGTTTTAAATGAGATTTGTTTTCCAATAGGATGCTGTTATACATGTATGTGCATAACAATCTAACTTTCTACATAAGGATAGAGTGAGATTCCAGGAGAAGGAATATTTTGCAGGTCATTCCAAAAAAAGTGAAATTATTTTGGAAAGAAGGTAATAACCATTGCATGTTTAGCAATTTGCATTTCATAAGCAGAGTACATCACTTCAGTCTTAAATTTTCTAATCAAAACGCTACAATTTGTTCATTTTGTTTAAACCCTACTTCTGTTTCTTGGAAAAGTCCTGCAAAACCAAGCAACATAAAATCTAAACAACTTTCCTTCTGAAAGAAAAGAAACAGAATGAGCTGTTCATGCTGCTTAGTAAGGCTTATCCAAAACTCTGTGGGATGACATAAAATTATGAAATATAAGAAATAACATATGTGTAGACTAGAAAATGGTTTTCACTGTATGAGCATTTAATGTATTTATCTGTATTTAATGTAGATAAATATGTAGTTCATACACATTCAGGCTTTAATATATTTACTAGCATCATGTCATTTAATATCACAGAAATTCCATTGCAATTAGGGTACAACATCTGAAGCATAAAGCTTCCCAATGTAAACAAATACACCAAAAATATTGTCTTTACGTCACTACAATCTTTCCAGCATTACAATATTTTTTTCTCATCTTAATAAGTAATCCTAATCAGAAAAACATTATAGTTCAAGTATAAGCACCAGTATTTTCTGGACAGATGTGTTTGGACAAATCACCAATAGCTGTATGAATAAATTCAGTAGTTTTTCTTATGAATTAAATCATTCTTGTCATATGATGTCAAATTGCCCTTTTTTTTCCTCTTTCCACTAAATGTTTACACTATGCTGAATTTAATCTTATATGAATCTCTTTTCACCCCATCTTCAGATTTCCAGTCTCAAAGATCAGGATCACCTTTATATCCAGACAGTTAAAAAAATCTTTCAAGGCTTGCTCTAGGGATAGCGTGACTCCTGTGTGTCAGCTGACACCATAATGTTCTGTACTATCTATCTGTTAATGAACTTAGTAGAATTCAGTCAAACACATAGTCAGTAAAGCAGTTCTTACCATAATTATCGTAGATGTTTGTTGTGCTGGGCTTTCTGCAATATCCATTCTGAAATAAAATCAAACCAAAATGTACTGACACGGTACCCAGACTCACTCTAATTTTCATTTTTGCAATTTATCAGGATATGGAAATACTATCATGTAACAATGGACAAACCAACAAAGGAGAGGAGAATGACGATTAAGTCTTTCAAAAAAGGGCAGGCTTTATTGGGAAACTGAATGTAGACAAGAAAAGAGCAAAATACTAACAGTGAAAACTATTTTGTTGAGAAGGTATGTTACAACACCGTGTGTACACATCTCAGGTAAGGGGATAAGGGAGATTACACAGCAGCCTATTAAGTCATTTGCCTATAAAATAGCCCTCAAGGAACGCTTTTGTTCTTATCACATCTGCAATTATTTGTATTGATATTTCTCATTCACCCTTTTGTCTCTGTGTTACTTTTCACAAAGACATTGGTCTCCCAAATTCAGTCCATTATTCATCATGACCTTTCTTCATGAAAAACTATTTCTGCTATGAATGATATAGGAATTAAAATGTTTAATGTTACTGCCAATTCTGAGGTTATTGATCAAACTCTAAGTACTGTTGTTTACTTGTCTTCCAAATCCACTATTCTTTTACTGCTTCCTGCTACTAGAATATACACAATAACAACTGGACATGACCTTGTATTTATTCTTCTTCCTGTAGGTGTGGACATGTTTCATGCTGGTTCATGATGTAGAAAGTCACTGGTACTGTATGTTTCTGAGGTCACCGGAAGACTTCCTTACTCACTGCAGATCATGCATCAGTCTTCCAATAAGAAAGATGGTGAAAGATCTTTTACCAGGGCCCACAGTGACAGAACAAGGAGCAATAGTTTTAAGAGAGGGTAGATTTGTCCTGCATATAAGGGAGATTTTTTTTATTATTATTATGAGAATGGTGAGACACTGGAACAGGTTGTCCCATAAAGTTGTGGATGCCCCACCATTGGAATTGTACAGTCAGATTGTACGGGGCTTTGAGCAAGCTGATCTAATGAAGGATGTCCCTGTTCATGGCAGTAAGGCTGGACTGGATAACCTTTAAAGGTCCCATCCAACTCAAACCATGATTAGATGATTCTTTGATGTGCTCTGTTCTTCAAAATTTTCTACTACATTTTTTTCCTGTTTACTGAAGGCTTGAACTAAAGCTGATTGAAGGAAATCAAAATGGAAGCATTTTCTTTCATTCCACCGCAAATCAGACAGTAAATGAAAACTGAAATATAGCTGAGAGGACTAGATGCAACAGAGGACTTAAGTACCTAAAAAAAAACTTTAATCCAAGCATCATGTGGTCTGTAAGAGGAGGAAATCAAAGCTTCTGGATGTTGATCGGGCTTATGAGTTAGGTATGAATGTGCCCACAGGGGCGAAGATCTGTGTATGTAAAGGCATAGCATAACAGGCACCCTGGAGCTTTCAAATGGAAAAATAAGACCCTGTGGAGTCAGTTTAAATAACAGTTGAGTAGGGCTTATTAGATGAGCAATTTTCAGCACAGGTGCCTGAGGTCCTGTGTTAGTCATCAAGTCCCTTCTTAGAGTTGAAATCATTTTGGCTACTTCATTGAGAAGTTGCCGAGGCTTTGCTAAAAAATGAAAGGATACCATTTATTTCATTTTCAGAAGTTTTTATGCTGCCTTATATTTTTTGTGATATTCTGCTTCATTTTAGCTTGCCATACATTTATAGTTCTGCATAACTGAACTTCAGAAATTTTTCAGTTTCAAAACACTTTTTTTTTCCTCTTTTCTCTGTAACAATTCCATTTTTAAAACAAGTTTGATTATTGGCAAAGGCAACTGCTAATTTCCACATTCAGAACCAGTCATTTTTACAGAATGACTCCTTAGTCTACAGATTTTTTGTCCTGAGTTGAATTACCCTTATCTATTTACTTACTAAATACAATTCAGTATAGGATTTCCACTTAAATATTAATGCATTTGTTTGGTCAAAATAAATTGTAAGTACATGTCTTCTAATTAGTGAATTTAAAGTGATTGTTTGAATGCACCTCTGGATTTTTATCACAAAAGTTAACAATTTTCCATTTCAGATTGCTAAAGGGACTTGCATCCATAAATGTTAGAACTTAGGAATACATTTTGCCCAAGATACTGTTTTGATACTGTACTTGACTATTTCACATTAACCTTCCAATATTGTACAGGGCTCAAAGTGTTCAAGTATTTCAAGGTTTGTTGCATAATAGTATCTTTTGCAGCTCTATCAATGTTAATGATAATATACAGAAACTTTTCACCTTGTCTGTCTGTATATATATATATATATATATATATATTTTTTTCTGACATGAGATGGTCCAAAGATAAGCCAGGAGTTGGACTTGATGATCCTTGTGAGTCCTTTCCACTCGAGGATATTCTATAACCCTCAGTATTTACTGTAAATTTACAGTATTTTTTTTGATTGACTTGCAGTTTCCTAACCGATAGTCATTCATAGTCCATTTACAAGGAATCCACCTAACACCATGGAATTAAGGTTTCAGAGTGAAGCATGTATTTAAAAATAGTACATATTTCTGGGCTTCAATATTTCAAGACAGACCTTAAGAACATCTGCTACCTTAGGCTAAGTGTTGCCAGCAGGTCGAGAGAGATGACACTTCCCCTCTACTCAGCACTCATGAGACTGCACCTGGAGTCCTGTGACCAGTTCTGGGCTCCCCATTACAAGAGGCATGAACATACTGGAGAGAGTCCAACAACGGACCACCAAGATGATTAAGGAACTGGAGCACCTTTCCTATGAGGAAAGGCCAGGAGAGCTGGGACTGTTCAGCCTGGAGGAGTCTTGGAAGGATTTTATCAATGTCTATAAAAACCTGAAGGGAGGGAGCAGAGAACAGAGACAGGCTCTTTTTGGTGGTACCCAGTGCCAGGGCAAGAGGTAATGGGCACAAACTGGAACACAAGACATTCTGTCTGAAGGAAAAAATTCTTTATTGTGAAGGTGACTGAGCACTGGCAGAGGATGCCCAGACAGGCTGTGGAGTCTCCTCCTTGGAGGTCTTCGAAAGCTGCCTGGACATGGGCCTGGGCACCTTGCTCTGGGTGGCCCTGCTTGAGCAGGGGGTTGGACCAAATCACCTCCAGAGGTCCCTTCCCACCTCAGCCATTCTGTAAGCTGTTATAGGAAGGACAGTAAGTGTAGAATCACAGTATCACAGAAATAATAGTTTGAAAAGTAGTGTTTTTGGAAGTCTTCTAGTCCATACTCCTGTTCCAAGCCCATCTAATAAAAAAAAAAAAAAAAAAAATAAAAAATAAAAAAAGGGACGGCCAAGGCCTTGTCAAGTCACGTTTTGAAAATCTCCATGGAGGCAGATCCCATGGTCTGTCTGGGAAGCACACTCTAGTGCGTAACCACCCTCCCAGAAAGGACTTCCTTCCGGTGCTCAATTAGAACTTCCTTTGCTGCAACATGGGAGCATTGCTTCTTGTCATCTCATTGTCACGGACAGCACTGCCAAGGAGCCATCACAATGTATTTGCTTCCTCCTACAACCTCACAGCAAGAGCTTTTAAAAACTGATATTGAAATAAGTGACTCTCTCTCTCTCTCTACTTGAAATATCAGTTATGCTTGGGTTTTCAGCATACCTTACCAATCATCCTCAATTCTTGTACGTCCCTGTAAAAGTTAACAACTGAGAATGTGAGACTACAAACTTGCCCAAATCTTTTGTTCTAACCACTTAACAGGCACTGTCAGAGACACGATGTTGAGTTAGATAGGCCTAGTGCAGCTACTCCTGCACTCCAGTGTTGGTAAGTTCTTTCTCATCTGTATGTGATACATCTGTAATTCAACTCAGAGTAGTTGTTCGCAATTTGTTCCTGGATTTGATGTTTCCTTTTGTTTCAGACCTGGAGAAGCTCAAGTATCCATAAGCTTGTATACTTTTCATAACAGTGTTAGCTGACCTGATGAAAGAATAATTCCCCTACTTAAAACTCTGCATCATCCATATCCTTCCTTAATCACAGTCACGGTAACATTATTTCCACATTATTTTTGAGGACAGCTCGATAAAAGCAGAGTAAACAATGCTTATTTCATTAATTGCACATGTCAACTAACAACCCTAATTGTAAAACAACAGATTTATGGGAAAGCAGTTGCTGAGCTCATGTGTGAACTTGTATATTATTCTTCTAATAAAATAACCCTAATGATAAGTCATTTGTGTTTTATGAAGAGGTATGTGGTCAGTTAAGAAAACCTCGTCTGTAATGATGGAATATTTTGGATTTTTTTTTTTCAGCTTATACAATTGATTGAAATTGTCTTGGCTATAAATGCATTGACAGCTCAAGAATCTACCAAGAAAAGAATAACCCTGCTCTTTGTAGCAGCTCTATTCAGACTTACAATGTTGTTGATACATTTAAAGATTAATGGACCTTGCTACGTTGTTGAGACTTTTATATGATTTTATTATTTGATGTGGGTTGCTTTACTCCCTGGTTTATTCTTCCCTTCTACATCTGCTAGTATTACTGTTGATGGCCAGAGACCTCCCAAAGACATCTAGAAACCTTTATTCCATTCTGAATGTTTGCATTAGAAAAAAAAGTTACAAGGAAAATGGGCTTGGGTTTACAAAGCTCACTAGGACCACAAGCACTCAAGTAAACAGTATGGTAACATTGAAGGCTCCAAGCATCCACTGTAACCAGCACTGAAAGGAAAACTAGCTTCAGGCACTTCTGGGATTGGAAGGAGACAAAGACCTTTCATCCTTCTGCCAACCTCACCTCCAAGCACAGAGGTGAATACTAGGCCAAAAGTGGGTCCTTGTAAGTGCCAACACAGGCCTGTTAAAGTGGTAATAGCTTTGAAAATAAACCATGTGCAAATCGAGCAACAACTTATTCCCTCTAGCCCTATTTCATTTTTCTCTATCTGTGCATTTATTTACAGGATTCACCTTTCTTCTCAGTCAGAAACAACACAGGAGCTTACTTGTAAAATTTCTTGACTAGAAGATCCTTATGGCTAGAGAGCGCTTACATGAGCATCATATCCTTGTTTTGGGTCCATGGCCATGGCCTAATGCAAGATTTGGGGACATAGATCACTTAAACATTAAGAATGAAGAACAGTGGAAAGCCTGCCACTCCTAAAGGAAATTATCCTCCCTTCCTACAAAGAGCTGAACACACAGAACCTGTACTGAGGTGATGCAGCTTAAATGGGAAGACATATTTTCCATTACTAATGTGTCAACAGAAAACTTTGGTTCCAAACTAGTGTCCTGAGTCTCAGGCTAGCTTTTCATAATTTGATTCTTACTTATACACAATACCAAGTGTTATATAATAGTTTAGATATTATTAAAACTTGTATTATACAAAATTCTCTGTAAGTTTCCCGTTTACTCAATTAATACAAAACTTTCATTATTAGTTTCTGCATTACCCCAAATTATGCCTGGCTTCAAGAGACAAGTATATTTGTCCCTTATTTCTAAAGACTTGAACCCAGATCACAAAACACAGATATGATCTTGTCATTTTAACTCCAGAAGCGCAAAAATTCTTGGGAAGGTGTGATGAGAAGGACACGCTAAGTCCAGTAAGGAAGTTACTTCAGAAAGTTTAGTTTCCTGGTAAAGTGAGCAGGTAGAGAGCCAGACATAAGAGTGGTTTCTAACCAACTGGAAAAATATATACATATATACATACATACGTGTTCATATATATATGGGCTTTACTTTCTGTTCTATTTTTGCATTACTGTCTACTTGTAGAAGTAATAATAAAGTAAATAATAATAAGGCAAAGGTGGATGTTAAAGTAAAGGCAAGTAAGAAAAGAAAAAAAAAAAAAAATAAGAGCCATCTGAAATATGTTAAGCAGTTATGACAACTACATGGATATCATCACCTGGACGAAAAGATTTCTAATATTTAGGCTGAAACACAAAGACACATAAAATCTCAGAAGACCTGAGAAAATATGAAGGTGTTGGTAAGCTTAAAGAAGTCCTAACTGGTAGGTACTAGAGCAGATCTCAGAGGAGTTTCTGTCTCTGTATTCAGCTGTTTTACAGCAGAGCTACACGTTATGTGATGAACCACATCAGATGGCCTCAGGCACCAACTGCATTCCCAACCTGGAGAGTCCCAGTCTGTGTTGTTCTTCCTCAGGTGGAAGCTGTTCTACCACTTTGATCACCCTTCTTACCCTGCTCTTTAATCCTATCTGTAAGCTATATATACTAGGGGAAAAATATAAAGACTGATACATTTTTATTTATGTTCTTGTGTCTCAGATATAAAACATTTTAATAATTTTATTCAGCTCTTACCACAGATTTCTTACAGGAAACCCTCAGATTATCTTCACAGTTGAACTTCCTAAAGTAATTAAGTTTTTACAAGTCTTTTGATACAGGACCTGATGCAGGACAAAAATGTGCCATACAGTATATAACATATATCTGGCCAAAATCTATGGGTTAGGAACCCTCTCTCAGTCATCCATGAAAGATCTTGAGTTTAATTCTTTGTACTGTGAAGTACTGGCCATTTCTTGATAGAACCTGTAGGGGTGATTGGAAAACTAATCAGTGTTTGGACATTCCCAAGAGTTTTCATTATGTTATTATAACAAGTTATTTTACCCCTGACTAAGGAATATGATATCAAAAGAGTAGGTTAGGACTATTTAATTTGAAAAAATATGTATTGAGAGTAGGACACAAACCTTTTCATACTCATTTGTATTCTTCTGTGTCATTTTTCTCTCCGTTGCTTTATGAAAGGTGGGAGTTTCTTATAAGTACCAATCAACCCTTATAAATGTAGTACAGCTCATTTTATACCCATATATATACATATCTGTAATTGTTAATTTTCTCTAAGGTTACTGTGCAAAGTCTCCTTTCTTATGTTTTGGATGAGATAGCCCTTGATTTTTAAATAGCATGAATCTTCAGGATTGTACTCTTTCTTAATCTGTTTAAAATCTAATGAAGTTTAAATCCTAAACATCATGTATTGCATAAACATCTACTGCTCCAAATCAAAGCCCCCTTTAGTAAATCTAAATTAAATTATATTAAATATGCAGTAGGGATAAAAGTATCATTCATATAAATATATACCATTAAAAAGTACTTATATCCTAACCTTATGGGCTGGTGTCATTGTATGTGCAATAAAAATCTGCATTCAGCTAGACCCAGACAAGGCAAGATGTCTTAGACCTGACAACTGAAAACTGATGGAAGTCACAGAGATGACCATCCTTCAGCACCATCATCAGAGTTCCTAGGTCACTTCAGACAATCAGTGCTCTTTTTGATTATATTCTCAACATGGCAATATCAGTAGTTTCTTGTCTCCCATGAAGTTACTTCTAGAACATAAACATTTTTTTTTTTTGTAGTTTTCATGAATCAGTGGTGTTCCAGTAACATGATTACAACCAATAGGATGGAATTTTGTCTTGCCCAAAGTTCTATTTCCAAAAACTGAAATGAAAGTCCATTTAGGCAGATGAAATCCTGGCCACTTTCTGCAGTCCATTCTGCTCAAACTGCTGCAGCTCCACAGCTCTAGGAGTAAGGATGCTAAAACACACATCCCTGCCTAGTCCTTTTAGAATCCAGTTTTATATCTGTTTTTCAAGAATTTGTCTTACTGCTTATTGAGCTCCCTTCATCACCTCCTGTGGATGCAAGACAAGGAAGTTTGCTACCTGCTGAATAAAATTGTTCCTTATTTTAACAGTTGACTATGGGTAGCTGGTTTCTGAAACACATTATCCTAGCTGGATTTTATGAAATGTCAGGCCTTGTACAGCTATTAGAGGGCTTCCGCTGATAATCTCAAGCAGCTCCTAACTGCATGGAAGAGTCTGCATCAGCATTTGACATCTGCTTTTTCTATCATCTCTGTAAAGGCTTTCTCATGATTTATAAAGATATGTTTAAGATTCCTTCATCTCTTTTGTCATCATTCTGTTTACCCATCAATTTTAAAGTTAGTATGGGGTAATGGCTATGTAGAGAGCATGTGATTCTCCTTAGTAGCAACAGCACGAGTAATAATGCCCTGTTATTACTGACATTATTGTTGTTGTTTTATACCTCATTGTTCATTTGTATTGCATGCGTGCATGTGTGTAGCTGAAGATCTCAATACCAGACCAGTTTCCCACTAAGCTGGACACTATAGAGGTACATAAAATAAAATAAAATATTAATAATATTAAAACTTTTCTTGTGCAGATGCTAAGGTTGAAAAAAAAGGGGGGAGGGAGGGGGGTCCTTTCATGTAGATTTCCTTATTTAGAAAGCTACTACTCATTACTGTTTTTGTTAAGCCTGTACTCAAGCACTGACTCCTGAAACTGAGACCCAGTGACACTTGTAAATTTCGTGTAAAGTTTAACCAATTAATTTGAGATCAAAAGTCCTTTTGGGATCATCTGTTCACCTTCTTACACTTGCTAAAATAATTTTAGAGAACAGATCTACTCTTTTAAAAATTTACATGACCACCTCTTAATGGACAAGTTTCCACTGAAACATGTTCTTCTTCCTGACTGCACATTTTCATGGGATAAAAAGCGCTTCATCAAAAACACAGGGAAATACTTTTTGGGATGTAAGAAGGATTAAATCAATTAATCCAGGTGATCCTATGTCTGTAAATAGTAATTCAGATGTATACTGACAGCATCTATTTCCACTTGTGCATTGTATTGCCTGAATTCACTGTGCAACAAAAGCCTGGCAGTCACCAGATACATACTTTCATATATGTATATTGTTGTGTAGACATTGTGTATTTTTACACACACACATGCACATACATTCTTTTTTTTTTCCTTACAGAAAAGTTGAAAAGTCTCAGTGGAACCGTGCTTAGCTCCAGAAACAGGGCATACCCTGTACTTGCAACTGGGCAATGAAGGGTAGGAGTTTGTCTAAAGCCAGATTGGGCAGTGAAGGGTAGAAGTTTGTGCATAATTCCCAGCTGGACAAATTATTACTGATCAATCGTGACTGTCATGGTGACAATGCATTGTCTGCTTGACAAAACCTGGTGTGCTTCAGCCAAGCGCGGACACAACACGTTGACCCACCGGTAGTTACATGGTTGTGCTATGAGGATGGGCATGCTTTGGAAGGGCCTGGGTGGGATTTGGATTGCAGCTGTACTACGATGGCCGTCCTTCCCAAAGGCCTTTCCGAGTGGGAAGGGCTGCAGGAAGCGGGCTGCAGGAAGGCCCAGCGGGCAGCACCACTGGGGCGGAGGGCTGTGGTGTTTCTTAACTGGAGACATGAAGCAGAAGACCATTTTAATCTAACATAGCTATGAAAAGCAGGCTCGTCCACATCACCTAGTGTAAAGGTGTGGGTACAGCCAGGTATCGCTCCCTTGCCGTGACCGTCTCCATGCATTTAACTTAGAAACTGCGACTCTAGGCGGAGGGGTGCAGTTTTTCCCCAACTCATCGTTCAGCTTTGGGCTTCATCTCCCAAGCACACACTCCTAAAACACACACAGACACTCACACACACCCTCACACACCCACACACACCCCAGGGGCTGCCGGTGTTCGCGGCTCCGCGGGGCCGAGCCGAGCCGAGCCGAGCCGTGCCGGGGGCCCCGCCGCGCCCCTGGGAGGGCGCTGCCCTTCGCTCCGCGCTGGGGCCGGGCTTCCCCAGTTCAGACAAGTTCTCGCCCCGCTTCTCTGCGGCGGCGGCGGGTTGTGGTGCGACACCGTCCTGACATGTTGTAACTGGTTTCCACACCCACCGCGCCTCAGAGCGACGGACGGGAAGTACCTGCGAGGAGCCGTGCGCCGGCCGGCCCCGCTCCCCGCAGCCGCGATCGCAAGGAGCCGCGACCCCCCGCCGGCAAGGAGCCGCTCCGGAGGCGAGTTCCCCGAGGCAGCCCGGCAGTAAGTGGCTCTCCCTCCCGCTGCCCCGACGGGGCCCGGCCCGGCTGCTCGGACCCCCGCAGAGCCGTGCCATTGGGGCGCCGCCTCGTGTGTCGTCTTCCCGTCCCGTCCCGTCCCCCCCCAACCGTAACCGCGAACGGGGGCACAAAATGGAGGCGGCGGCGGCGGCACCTGAGGGAACGGGCGGGGATGGGGTCGGGGTGGCGGGGGGCTGGCGGCCCTCGGGGGGTTGCTCGCACCCCTCCCGGACACCTCGCGTCCCTCAAAGGGGTTGCGGTGTCCCCCCTCGGGGACGTGGTGGAGGTGGCCAAAGGTGGCACCCGCGCGGTGTCCCCAAGGCTGAGGCGTGCCCGAGCACGTGGCGGCGCCCGCGGAGGCCGTTTGGGCTGGAAAGTGAACTTCTAGCCCCCAAAACGGGGCGAGCGGGGAGCCTTCAAGGGGTTCCCTTCGGGTCTGGTGCCCCCGAGTGAAACGATTAGCTGCTGCTGGCTGGTGTTGGAAATTATTGTCTGTGAGCGATAGGGTTCCTTGACACAGTGAAGAGCAGGCGTGGAAAAATCGCCTGTTTATTCCCTAAAAGCGTGGCCACAGTTGTCCCAGAGTGCCGGGTAGCCTTCTGATCCCTTTAGGGTGCCCCAAAGAGCACACAAGGATGCCGGCAATGAGATGCCCCCATGGCTTAAATTCCCCTTTACCAAGGTGTCAAGATGGCAACTTTGTGCAGAAACTGGCAAAGTTTGAGCGGGCTTCTTTGGGGAAACAGATAAGGATGTCCCTAGGAGAGCACCACAGCCAGGGCCTTCCCATGGACCGGCTGTGCAAGCCTGAGGGTAGAGCTGCTCCCCAGAGTTGCTGAATAGGAAATTTTTGAAATCCTGAGAATATTAGTAAGGCAGGGAAGTTGCTTGTCGTAGGTCTAGCCTGGAGGACTGTGCTCCTGGAACCACCGCATAATGTTGCATCATTTTCTTCAGTGGGCACTGGTCATCTGTTGCTTTTGTGGAAGCTGGGATACTTTGTATCTTCCCGTAAAAAACACAAATATACTTTTCTTTCAAAGTTTCTTCTTGCTGCATTCAAGATGGCTGATACACTGGACTGGAACTAACAGTTAAGCTTATTTCTCAGGGTATGAACAACAGTTTTCCTGGTAACATTTGTGGTCATGTATACAAAACCCTATAGAGCATAGATGACATCTACAAAGGTGGGAAGATGGGTTTAATTGGGCTCCATGGAAGCCTTCAGAGATGGGCCTCATTCTACACATCCTTGCCGATAGACTTGTGTTTACCTGAGGAGGTTAAATACTGATCTTTGAGGAGTCGAGTTGATTATGCAGAAATTGTTTTACATGGTTGAAGAAGACATCAAAAATAAATACTTTAGAATTTGGTTTAAATCTCTGTCCCTCTATCAAAGATTTTAGTGGTGTCATAGATGAATTTCTTATGAGAAATTCTTATGAAGCTCTTGCCTCCCAAGGAGGAAAGTCCCTGTTTCAAGACCTCTAGAGCTTTTGTCAAATATACCTGAAGCCATAATTTTAATTTGAGAGTTTTCTTTTGTTTCTTCTCATGAATGTATCACATGCAGATATCCTTAATTCAAAAAACTAAAACTGGAATTATTTCATTTGTCTCATCTCTTCTGTAATTTATTTCCATGCTGACAAATTTTACATTTATTTTCTTAAATAAATGTATACAGCTTTAAACGTCTTTTATAAACAGCACTTGTAAATCAAGATCAACATCAAAGATGTTCCCTGTAACGTAACTATTCTTGTTTGGAAGATACTGCACTAATGTTGACTAAAGTCTCACCTTTCTGAGATGATGGTATATTTACACCTTGCTTTCAGCATATGTTGTATGTTTATGCCTATGTTGTTGCATTTGATCCATGCCCCAATTAATCAGTTCATTGGTTTTAATAAAAAGTCAAACGATATACTGTACCATTACAAAAAAAAAAAAAAAAAAAAAAGAAAATTACAATATTACATATATATATATACATATCAGAAGAATAAAACAAAACAAAACAGAAAAGCACATGAGTCAGTGTATACACCTTAATGGACACACAGGCATATACATGCAGTCATTTTTATTTGTTCATAACATTCAATATTTTATATTGCACAAGTTCACATACTAAATACAGTCCTGTTCCCTTATATTATTTTTCAAAGGAAAGAGAGAGAAGAGAAAGGGATTTAGAAAAGGTTTTGAAATAAACACTTACCTGTCTTTCTAGACTATATATATGTAATAAGTGGCAAAACTCCTGTTCAAGGGCTATATCCATTCTAAATTAATAATCATTTCAGAAATGTCTCTCATTTGCCATGTTAAAATCAGGATTCAGCCTTTAAAGTCATCCTAAGACTGTTTTCTTACATTCTTTGGAGTGATCCTAGTCCTGAAAAGTCCTACAGCAAGGGGTATGTTAGGTTCTCAGGAAAGTTACCTATATTTGTGTTCAGGCTCTTCAGAACAACTCAGCTCAGTAACTGTTTCTACTTCTGGTAGTTTTTCACCGTTCATCTAAATTTTCTTAAAAAGCTGTTCCACGTGATTGCCTTTTATGAGATGCTGATATGAAGGTTTTAGTTGTACAATATTTTAAGAGTATGACCTTAGAAGCGGTCTGTTTTGACTGTACCTGCATGCTTAGTTCTCTGCCACAGTATACCACAGGTTGTCATCTGCAACACAGCAAAGTGTGCATGGAAACAGTATTGTTCCCATTTGGTAACACTGTATTTCTACGTGTTAATGCAGTGAAGAATGAAGCCCTGAATATCTGTCACAGGAATACATATAGTTCTTGATCAGTGGAGAGCCATCAGATCCCTTTCACTTGCTGCTTTCCAGTTCACCACAAAGAGCTACTCTGGAAGCAGCCAGAAACACTCCTTTCCCTCAGGCTCGAAAGCAATCCTATCTGGGAAGATCTATCCTGCTACTTGGCTGGGAGACAGGATTCAAATGGGATTATTTCATATGACATGCTGATGCCAGCCTCAGATCTGGATTTTTCTTTCCTTGTCTTTTTTTTTTTTTTTTTTTTAACCTCTGACTTTCCAAGTTGCTCAGAAATCTCAGTTTCACTGAGCATTTAATTGCATTTTAGAGTATTGGTAGTGTATGGAGATTTTGATTTTCCTTCTTTTAGGTTAATGTAGCTAACTTAAATTTCCTTTCAAGAAGATTTAAACTATTCCCAGCAGATTGTGGAAAATGAAGGCACAGTCTGCAAAAATATCTAAAAGGTCTTGGTGTGAGAATTATATTTATATGCCAGTAAATGAAACACCATACGAATGTTCCTATTATACTGTTAGACCAATAATTAGCTTGCACGGAAACCCAGTGTTAACTTTCAAACAATACTTTGTATATGCTTATCATAATTATTCTGGCTTCACTGGCTGTTCTTCCTACTTCTGCTGTCTTTCTCCTAAGCTTTGCAATGAGGTAAGCCTTATGCCCTAGCCCTGAGAGATGAAACACTGCTACCATGCGTCATCTTTCTATTTCACATGGCGGTGGTCATTCCATTCTCATGTCAATCCCCCTTTTTCTGACTTTTGCCCAGTGCAGAAAATCATTGCCATTTAGGTTTTAGGTGAACAGTGGGTGCAGTTCCATAGGGTTGTATAGGCGTGAGGGAAGAGACATTGGCCATTTGTCCTCTGTCACCCTTAAATCCCAAACTGACGTAGCAGGAACCAAGCCTTTCAATCCTTGTTAAATGAAATAAAAAGATGGTAAGAATGAATTTATAAATCATCAGCAGTAAACAGCGTACTTATTATTAATGTTTTGAAAAAAAAAAGGTAAGATTAAAGCAGCCGCTCCTTTTGGCAGAAGGGATGAGCAGGGTGGAAACTAGACATCAGATTGCTGATTCAGAGTTTGATCCCAGATGTGGGAGGAGACATCATTCTGGAGTTCCTCATAACTCCCTGAAATGAGGTAGGCTGGTCCTGCTTGGGAGCAACAAGTGGATTAGATCAGCATGGGAGGACATATAGATAAGGAGAAGGGCCTGAATGACTGTGGTTTCAAAGACAGAGAAAAGGTATGTGTTGCATCAAAAATTAGGAAATATAATTGGGTTCTGAGGTGCCTCTCTCAACACTACTCTGTCAGTTATTACAAAGAGTTTTGAAACCGTCCCTGTAGTCATGAATTGAAGTATACTCGGGGTATGTATTGGTGTTACTGGTACCTTGTATTATGAGTTCTGCTGTAGCTTTTAGTATAAGAGCTTCACCAAGTCACTTAATATCATATGTGTTTCGTATTGCCTTAAGTAGAAGAGACTTTTTAACTAGCTCATTAATAGTCATTTGGGAGTGGTCTTCCCCGAGGATTTTCTAAACATTTTTAAGTTCTTGGAAGGTGTTAGAAAAAATTACGGCAATATTCTCAGCAAAGTATTTTGTATAGTATCTGTGTATGTGTCTCAGATTACTTCAAATATTCTGATTGTTGCTTTACTTTCCTCTCCTTACAGGTATATCTCATCAGCTCACGAATGGAATTTTAAGAGGCTTTATACAAAATATATGTGAAAATGGAAACTTCATCTTTGCTGTCATCTCTACATGACGAATGCAGATCAGACAACTACATCGAACCTCATTACAAGGAATGGTACCGAGTAGCAATTGATGCTCTAATTGAAGGAGGTTTAGACACCTACAAAGAATTTCTTTCCAAAGAGAGATGTTCAGAGTTCCTTGCAGATGAGGAAATTGAATATATTTTGAACAATGTTCATAAACTTCCCCAAAACACAGTTTATTCCTCTAACCATGCCATTGATGACACCTCTTCCTCGGGAACCTACTGGCCTATCGAATCAGATGTGGAAGCTCCAAATCTTGACTTAGGTTGGCCCTACCTGATGCCTGGAATTTCTGGTGGCACAAACATTGATCTGCTTTTTCATCCTCCACGAGCACAACCTTACACCATAAAGGAAACTATTCGCAAGATGATACGAGATGCGAGAAAGGTAAACATGAAAAATACTGTGGAAAAAAAAGGTGTCTTATCAAAAGTGTGTTTTTTTTCTCCCCTGGCAGGAAAAAAATATCTGGCTGCTAACAATTTAAACTGAAAACTTCTCCCAGACTGAGATCAGTCCCTTGCTATATCATATGCACCAATGTTATTAACCTCATTTACAAGGGATCAGGGATTAACTAGAGGGATTAATAAAGTGTAATTACCATTTTACTATAATACTGACCAGTCCATGAGAAATTTGTAGATAATCAGCATACCTTTTCTTTGACCTCACTTGAATATACCTCAGATGACACAATTCTATCCAACTTCAGTATATATCCTAAGGTTTCTCTCCTGCGTCAGTGGGAATGAATATGTACAGTTGGAACATGCATCAGTTTGGTATGCTGGCCTGTTGTTATAAGAAAATAACAACTTTATGTATATGGGACTCATGTACCTTAAGGTTCTCAGCTTTTGTGATTTTGCATGTCAACTGTCATGGAAATTAGTCAGGAAAGTATTAGAGAGAGCTGGGAAGAAAAAAAAATAAATTTAGGAAACAATGAAATAGGTGTTAACTGGGTACCTTACCTTCATTTTTGGTTAATGCCTAATTTATAAGAAATTTGAACACTTCTCTAAATGTACTTGTCTCTGCTTAGGGGCACTTTCATCTTGATTTTCCTAAGACTTAGACCTAGATGTACAAAGTGCCTTACTTCCTAGTGTCAAGTGTGTTTTTTTTTGTTTTGTTTTGTTTTGTTTTGTTTTGTTTTGTTTTGTTTTGTTTTGTTTTTAAAGCATGTAAGTGGGCAGTTCTGTTTGACCCTGCACCAAATTATCTCACTAAACAGATCTTACAAGGTCTCAGAAGTATTCCTAGTAAGTATGCCACACTCTCCTTTCTTCAGCTTATTTCTGCGTATGGGCTCTATGAGGTTAGTTTAACTCTGTAGGACATCCAGCTCAAGTGCCTCCGTAAACACCATAGTGACTTGAATGTCTGTGTAAATGGGTGTAATAGAAGTGGACTGATATGGACGTGGAAGGGAAGGATGTCTTTTTATGATGTCTCTTTTCTATTTAGATAAAGCATATAATTTGTTGCCACAATAGAGTTATCACTAGACCTTCTGTCATGCAGTTTACAGCGCAGAATTAGTCTGCTCTCATCACCAGGAAGAGAAGGATTGCTTTTTCCCCTCTGTGTCCCTTTCTAAATGACAGTTGGTGTTTTCTGGTTTTGGATGTAGTAAGACTTGACTTTTAACCTTGACTTGGCTGGCATACTCTTATCTTTTTCAACGGCAGCTCCTGAGCTATGAATGTATCTATTGTAAGGGAAACAAGGAAAATGGAGTTAACTCCAGTGCCAAGGCTAGTTCAGTTTTGTTGTGTCTCAAAATGCCATAAAGAAATGTTGTTCCCAGTGAATTTTCACTGTTTTTCTGCCTGTTTTGTTTATGTGCAAACCAGGCCCTCTCCAAGGGCTCTCTGTTGGCTCAAGGTACTGTCTTGTTAAAGATCATGTTATGGAGTATGCCTCCTCTGAATTCAGTTAAGTAAAAAAATTAGTGAGTCTTACCCCTTTCTGAAAAAGAAGTTTAATGTATATTACATTAGCTCTCTGATATGCTGTGTCATTTCCACGTTGCAAAGAGGATATAATGTATGTGTTGCTGTCAAATCTGACAGCTGAAAGGCTTCTTTAGTTGATCAGTAAAACCTCAAGATCAACAACCATAACACTTTTGATACAGTGATATGGGTTAGTTGCTTCGGAAGCAGCAATTAAATCTAAAAGATGTAGTCTCTTCTGTCTGCAGATACAAGTGACATGCATAGAAGAGTTTAAAGGATTTCTAAGTTAGGTAAAATAAGGCATTTAAAACATGCCTACAGCAGGAAAACACTTTGTAAACAGGCTAACCTACTTCTCCTAAGCCACTTTTAAAAATATAGCTATATTAAACATGGTTTTTTGTTATGTAGCAGTGGATATGAGAATATTCAAAGGAAATAGAAAAAGGTCACACATGAAAAAAAGAAACCTGTAAAGAATAAACAAGTTCTTCAGCAAATCACATTAAACCAATAAGCAAAATTGATGGGAATTTCAGCATACTTCTGTGGGAAAAGAGAGGCTGTAGATGGGAGTATTTGTACCACCTAACTTTAAGCACCAAACCTGAGTGCGTGGGTTCAGGCACTGATTTCCCTGGGCTACCTGAGCTTGGTGCAGTGGGAAACCAGCTCCTACAAGGGCAAGTCAGAGAATGTTTTTGCACCAATTTGCCCAATGAAGAAGACTATTTGATATGTTTATATGTATATACAAGCCCCAAAATTAATAGATGAGACTGAGCTAGTTGAAACCTAGATTCTTTTGAATATTTGAAGATATACAAGGATAAGAGGACATTATTAGTGGACTTACTCTTGACCTCTTTCATGCTTGATGCATCACAGTGTCACTCCTTAAAATGATTATTACATATGTTAATTCTGACCTTAAGAAGATGTTGTAAACAACATTAGGCAACTTGCTAGCTGACAGCGATTTTTTCCTGACTAAAGAGGAAAATCATATGTAAGGCTTTGCTACACTAGGCTGAAAACGGTGATTATGAAAAAGTGTCATAAGGAAATCTTGTCTTGTGTTTCTTAAACGTATAAGATGTAGAAAACCTATGCATATCACCTTCATGGTAAGTACAGTCAATTTCATAATGGATTTTTTTTTTACAGAAAAGGGTCAATATTATTAAATCCTAGAAAATGAGCCATCCTCTTCAAGATGAGTCCATGTTTGTGAAGTGTGTTTGTGAACATCTAATAGGGGAGCTGTGTCGTACACAGGATGACATTACATTACAGTCTATGCTACAGCACTTCTGTGGGATAGGCACGCTGTCAGAGTGAGGTTAGCAGAGTGCCTTAGGTCAAACCTAACAAGTCAACAAAATGGGTTTACTGTTGGTATAACTAGACCTCATCTTCAAATGATACAGCTTGCAAGCCGCCCTCCTCTGTCGACATAACTGGTGTTCATATGAGGAGGCTGTTCGGCATGACTGTGTCAGCTAGGGAAACAGGAGTCTTTTTCAGATGTTAATACAGCCGTGTGGGAAAAAACAAAACAAAACAAAACAAAACAAAAAAACACTGCAAGGTCTGTCTGACCTTGATGATGGACAGACTTTTGCAAACAAACCGGTAGCCTTATTTCTTGTGTGTTTTGGAGGCTTCTGCCTTTAATCATTGGCAGGTTTCCGGCTTCTCTGAAGCTTGAGGTGCTCCTACAGCCTGACTCATCCCAGCTGGGATGTCTGAACCACAACTGATAATGTTTAGCAGTTTTTCCTGACAAGATTATTCATCTGGGAAATGGTATCAAGACAATTAGTCATCTGTGTCAGGTTAATGTGAATCTTCCTTCTCTTACTTTAAAGTAACACAGAAATTCAATAATGAAGTGTTTTTTCCCTGCATGACTTATCGTAAGAGATGCCTCAAAACTGTCAGTTGCAAGGCTTGTGCATGGATGCAACAAACATCCTGTACTGTGTGATTGACAGGGTGAGGCAACGGGGAGAGGACAGGACAGAGCAATAAAGGGTCCTTCTGGCTCTGTTTTTCTCTCACTGCATTAACTGGATTCCCCTCTCCACCACTGAGAAATTTGTACATAGTTTTAGAGAGAATGCATAGCTCTGAGTCTTTTAGATTGATATCCAAATAAGGATCAGCTCTTCCTGGAGAGAATTCAAGCCTGTTTTGTAAAGAACCACGTTGTTTAGACAACCCAAGGGTTACTGCTTTGCAGCACAAGCCAGAAAACACTGAAAGACCTCCCTGACAAACTTTGGGGATTTCTGATGGAGTGTTTTAAGTTGCTGGCTATTCAATAAACATGCAACCCAGCACTCATTTCATTTTATTCAAATAGCCTAGCAGTCTTAAACCTGGGTTTATAAAATCAGTGAGAGTTGTAAGAATTTTTAAAAAGTTATTTGCTAACAAGTTTAAATGGAAATTTAGATGGTGTATTACCATTTTGGAAAATCAAAAAAGGCAGATATTTTAGCTGAATTACTCATGATTGCGCTTTTTAATGGAGAAATGTTTGCAAAACTTGGACCCTTGGGAAAGAATTAAGTTACACTGTAAAGGACTGTAATTTGCTATTAAGTCGTGCTGGACCCACTGCATGTAGGCCTTTAGTAAGTCACAGAGGATTTTTTTTTGAGTTCTCGTGAGAGAGAGTTATTGTACAAATCTAAGTATGATTTCTGTGTTGTGTTATAGAGCCCCAGCCCAAGTCAAATAAACAAAAAGAGTTGACTCATTTTATAACCATATAAAAAGAAAAATATTTTCTGGTTTCTTTTTTTTGTTTGTTTGTTTTTCATTTGGTTTGGTTTGGTTTCTTTCAGGCAAGAGTGAGAGGTTGTGTATAACAGAAAAAATGACTATTCACAGTTGATCTCCCTGTTTGATTAGTTGTATAAATACAGTAATCATGATCTAGTACTAGCTGCATTCTAGTATGAAAGAAAATCAAGTTCTCTGCATGCATACATGAAGAGTGATGCCTCTATACAGAAAGAACCTTGTAGAATATGGGTGTGGAAGACTGTTGTGCAATCATTTCTTACTCTCTCAACAATACTCTTTGCCAGCTATTTTAAATACAATTTTAACAGAGTCTGGAACAATGATAATGAATCGTGCTTGTGGCAATGCTTGTCTTAACTCATTAATTGCAACAGTCCAAGTAGATGAGAGAGGGGCAATAATTTATTGTTCAGAAAATCTAGAGAAATCTGCTGAATCCAGGGAGAGGGCAGGTAAATGAAATAGCCATCCTACTCAGAAATGGTCTGTACTAATTTTAGAGCATCTGATAAATGATGGATATGTTTTTTAAGTTCTCAGTTGTAGATGTATAGGCAACATTTTCCCTGCTAAAATATTCTGCCACACTGCAGGTGCTTTTTGATTACGGTTCCATGCTGAAAGGTACATTCAGCATTTGCTTCTGCTCACCTTCTATTAAATGTTTTCCCCGTATCTGAAAACCAGCATGGCAGTCACGTGTATAATTTCCAGGTTAAACATGGTTTAACCCAGGTTAAACATAGCCTTTGATGGATTTATTAGAGAGAGTGAGGTTGTGTCCCAGCTTTTCTAATCACTTAGCGCACATGCCATGCACTGGACTAGGACGTGCCAAATTCTTTGTGCTCCTGCTGTGAGGTATATAAAATACCATGTCAGGTATTTTACCTGCTTGGATTTGCCTTTGGAGTCTTCACCCTTTTTATCTGCTTGTCCCCTTCACCCCGCACCCTCCCACTCTCTGCATAAGCATAGTCATTCAGATGACGATACATAAAAAGAGAAGAGGCATCCATAGGACATATTCTTGTCCTTTGATATGACCATTCAGATTTCATAGGAGAAAAGTGCAAGGACTTAATTATCAAACTGTCCTTAAAATTAAAGGGCGGGGAAATGCTAATTTAATTGCCAACAGGAAATCGTCTTCATACGTCCTGAATTTTTAACGTATAGCTGAACTTTTATAAGTATTCTGGAGAAGAGATTGTAACAGTTTTGAGATGTGAAAGTTTAGGAGGGCGGGGATGTAAAAGAGCACAAATTATCATCAGAAGGCCTGGGACTTCTGTTAAATGCATTTCTTACACATTGTTGCTCTACACATTATTCCTCCCTTTTTTTCCCTTGGTGGCCCTCCCCATTCAGGAGAAGGATCTAAGTTTAAAGAGCAGACCAAGGCTAGGGTTAGCACAGGGAGGGGGAATCTAACAAAATAGTTTTCATCAGTTGTGGTGTTTTTACTCACAGGCTTCTGTCAGATCAAAGGTTTACAAGACTATTTAGCAATATTTGACACTTGCATTTTATATTTAAAGATACCATGAACTGATGTGTGAAATGATCAGTTCATCATTTTTATGTAACCACTGTGCTAATATGCTATGAAAATATCGGACATCTATCATGAATTTCAAAATGGCATAAAGAAAATTAAAGAACAGATCTTGTAGGCAGTTGTATTTATTAAGGTCTTCCATTCACGTATATATAAGAAGTAAGCACATACATGTTTTGTAGGAATATTTTTCATTAAAACCTGTCTCTCATTGACATAAATCTTTGTCAGGCAAAACAAAAGAGTGCTATTAAAAAGTCATTCACGCTTTTCATGCATTCAGTGAAGTGTTCTTTATCATATTCAGCAATACTTCTGTACTAAAATATGCTGAAGGAATTATAAGTAAAGTTCTGCTATAAATACAAAACTGTTGATTTTGCCCAGGCAAAATGCTTCTTCTAGTGCCCAGCCCAATGTATTTGCATTTCCCTCCCTCTTTTTATTACTTTTAGAAAGAAGACTAATAATGTTGGAAGCGCTATTTTTGTTCTTCTGAATTCCTATCCTCAAGAGATCTGAGTTTTCATATTTTTTTTCAGCCAGGGAACAGTCTTGCCTGAAGAACTCCAGGCTTAATCACTTCACGTTCAGTATTGCCATCAGCCTTTTTTGATCTCTTGCAGACTTGGCATAGCGTTTGATCTCTAATAACTTTCCAGTGTAGCCAATGATGCTCTGAGGGATGGGGGACACATTTGGGGCAATTTTAATCTTTAAATTCATTTGTCATGAATCAGAATTGGGAAACCAAAATATTCTACTACCTATGAATGTATTTTAAAGAAGCATATACAGACTCTGCCCCACTGCAAGAGTATTTGTGTAATACAATACAACAGAAATTACGTGAAGTGTGAAGAACTGCTGATGTGGAGTAAAACAGTCCTGAAGCACAAAAACCTACTAGCTACTATGAGAAGTTCCCATTCTCCTGTTAGGTTGGGGTGGGAGTGAATGCCACTGAGTTATTTGTATTTAGTTCCCTCATATGTCAGATCTGACTATGAGTATATACTTCACTTGTAATTATTTCCGAACAGCTCTCTTGTAGCTGTGTTATTTTCCCCAAGGAGCACTGCAAGAATTCCAGTGCAGGCACTGATAGTCAAAGTACACCTTAGAATTCACCTCTTCAAAGCAAGTGCAGGCCTTGCCAATGATACCAGTGCAATCACTATTTTCCTTTTAGCCTGCTGTTAAATTACAACTGTGACTGTTTCCCAATAAAGAGGTGCTATTCTGTACAATAAAAGTTACAGTCCTTGTGTTCAAAAAGGTTTTCAGCATGCTTGAGATCTCACAGGGCTTTTATACTTAAAAATCTGACCCTGATTTACCTTAAAGGAGAAAGAAGCGAGGGCCACCAGAATAATCAGGGAGTGTAACTGGGGTTGTTACTTCACAGGAGGTTCTACTGACATCCATAAAATGACTCACCTCAGTAGAGCTGTTCAAAATAAATAATTGCAAGGCCCAACCAACGATGGCTTGCTTGATCAACAAAGTTAATAATTTTTCAGAATACAGTCCCCTGAAGTACTGTATCAGCAAGGCACTTGAATTTACAGTAGTATTATTTACATTATAAATATGTAAGTGAAAGCAACCAAACTAGCTGTCTGTGCTTCTCTTGCCTTTGTTTGACATCTTTTCCCATATCCCAGGTGTTTGTTTTCTTAAGCTGTAAACATCATTACGTTTTGCTGCAAGTCTGTATATCATACAGTTCAGCTGGCATCTTAGTCGTCCTGATTGGTGCCAGCCAGTGGAGAAATGCCACTGCAACAGTATAAACAGTAGGTTCAGAATTTATATGCTCTCCTTTATCCTTTGCCATCAAAGAACATGACCAAAGTGTTTAGAGTTTAGTAGATTAGAATGCTAAGCCACAAAGGCATTGAATTAATATATATCGCAGTTCAAAAAGAGCCAATTATAAACCAAAAGCCTGAGAGTAATATACATTAGCAAACAAAGCAAGTAGGGGCCAGATAACAAATTTTTATTTTCTCGTCTCTGTGGTGTTGGTTGATAAAACATCGTAACCATGCATTTAGTGTTATATTTATGAAAACTGATGTCTGAGGAACATCAGTACTTCTCCAGACATGTTTGCGTCAGTGTATGACAGTAGCTTTGTAGTGCTTACTTTACAAAAATATTTTTAAAAGTGTAAAGGTCTTTCTTATCTTCAGATAAAGAGGGTGTTTCTTCAAGACATACCCAGGCTGTTCTCATACCTTAGGTAAGAGCAGATTACCTTAACCAGTTCTGTCTCTTGGTCTGGAGCGCTTGCACTCACTGCCCAGAAGATGTAAGACCTGAGAGAACCAGAACAAATTCCTTAAAAACAGAGTCTATGGTGACCCCTGCCCTCATCAGCGAGGCATGCGGGCACAGAGCTGCCTTCAGAAAACTTCTGCACTGTGCCTTTTATCCATTTTTTTTTTTTTTTTTTTTTTTTTTTTTTTTTTTTTTTTTTTGCTAGCTGCAGCACCAGATCTCCTCAGGCTTTTTGCAAGTGATCTGCTGTAAGAGATGAAGCCGTGTGATAGGATAATATGAGAAGTTATGAGCTGTATCTGAGAGATGAAAAGAGAACTTTGATATCTGCTTTATCCCCTAGCAGTCAGGCTTGAACCGTGGCACTGGATTGTGCATTCAGGTGGCCAAATGGGTGTGCCTTCAGTTCAAACAGCAGATATAACATCTTAGCCTTATTTTCATGCTGTTTCCTGGAGCTGCAGGCACTCTTTGCCAAGCAGGCTGCACTTCAGCTCAATAAACTTCTTTAATGGGTTGAGCACTAGATAAAGAACCAGACATCATATTTTAATTCAGGTGAATCTGAGTGGCATTGACCTACAGAAGGTATTGGAGTTAGTGTTTTCCCACTAGGCTTTTGATGCTCAATATGCCAGGCATAAATAAGGTGAAATAAGGTGAAAAATGGCGAAATAAGCAGCACAGAAGAAAACCAGGTAGCTGCTGATTCTCTGAGGAACCTTCCCAAGAAGTAAGAACATAGACACCAAAGAACGGCCCTTTTTAAGCCATGCAGAATTCACTGCTAGTAAAGCGTACCTCCTGAGCAGTGACCATGTCAGCCAGCAGCACAATTGCCAGGGATATATTGCCCTTCACAGCAAGCAAGTTTGCAGCCAGTATGACAAACACAATAATAATAACAACAATATCTGAAGCTGTCTACTCCGCTGATAATTCCTTGGCACTACCTAATGGTAGATTAGCACACGTACAGAATAATTGCCTGGAAAGTTGCTGTCAAGGCTGTGGATTTGGTTGTTGTTGTTGCTGTGTTTTTGCTTTGTTTTTATAATAGACAGTATAAGTGATTGCACAAGGACTGTTTGGTAGGGTTCTGTAACCTGCCTTTGCTGAGAATAGGCAAAAATATCAGCCAAAGCTCTTCTTTGTAAACTTCAGCCTCGCTGAGTCAGGGGACTGAGTATATTCTGCAGGAATAAAAGGGAAGGAAAAGATGTGCAGTTTTGGGGGCTCAGAGAAAGAGATCTCTGTTAGTCTTTCAGCTGCTGGAGGCCTTCCTCTTAGAAACCAGTGCAAAAGCTAAATGCTGTTCAGACCTCCCAAGGGACCATCACTCTCTGGAAAAATCACCCAGGGTGAAAATGCTGGCAGCTTGGGATTGCTTAAGTCTATCCATGTGGTAGGAAGGGGACAGCTTAAGATGAATGCAGATGGGCCGCTATTTGATTCAGCTGGGCTCTGTTCTGCTCTGTCATGCTTTGATCAGCAGTGACTCTGTGTGAGTCAGTATCAAAGGGAAGGCAGTAAGGCATGCATTCAGGGAGGTTTAGATTGGACATTCAGAAGAATTTGTTCATGGAGAGGATGGTCAAGCATTGAAACAGGCAGCCCAGGGCAGTGGTGGAGTCCCCAGCCCTGGAGGTATTTAGGAGACGTGTGGATGTGGCACTAAGGGACAGGATTTAGTGATGTGACTCAGTAGGTCACATTAATGGTTGGACTTGGTGATCTCAAAGGTCCTCTCCAACCCAGATGATTCTATGATTCTATTCTATAGAATTCTATATTCTATTCTATATTACAGTGTCTGTAAGATGCAGGCATTTCTGCTCTCATCCTCTGAAGTGACTGTGCTTACAGTATGATAGGAAACCTATACATTTTGTTCTTATTCTCCTCCCTCGTCACCCCCCACTCCAGCTCTTCCTATCAGACAACCCTCTCTCCTCCACCTTTTTTCCTTTCATCATGCACCTCAGCCAGGGGTGAGCGTTCACTGCCTGCTCCAGGTACTTTTGTCATCTTGCTTGAATGCAGTTCCAGGTGTGAAATCTGGGAATTTAAGCTCCTTCCTAAATCACAAAAGAAATGTGGGTGCCTTTGAGGATGCAAGCCTGCAAACCTGAAGCGAGTGCTTGTGGTACATGGTTTCTTTCCCCCATCCCTTATCTCCCCATACAATAGTATGTGAAATACTATTAGGGCATTAGAAGTACAATAATGCTTTTAAATTGCTAGTCAAATCACTTGATTTTATTGGCAGGTGTCAGATAATTTATTATCAATCATAGATCTAAAAAATTAAGCACTAGAGTAGACTTTTTTTTTTTTTTTGTATTTGTTCTTTGTTTTATGTAGCAATAAATTAAGATTTTAAATGTTATTTTTGATTATTTATTTATTTGGGGGGGTGGAGGGAAGAATGGTGAAGTTTAGAGATTGAGCATTTGTGTGCCAGAAATTACTATATACTCATTGTAAAAATGAATTGTAAATGCAATTTGTTTCATTTTGTCAAATAATATATCTAATAAAACTTGAAAAGAAATTTCATAGGCGTTTAGTAAAGGGCAAAGAGAGAAAAATAATACTTGCTCAAAGAAGACACATTTTTTTCTTGAAGCAAAATTAGATTCCTAATCCTGAAAGGTTTTAAATACTTCAATTTATGTACATGAGAATTTCCATTAAATTAATATGCTTATGTGTTTGCAGGATTGATTCCCAGGGATCTGACCATATATCATTAAGAACTGGATTTTAAATATTTAAATAATCGTCTTCTATTAAATTGTGCCACAAGTACATTTGTAATACAAAATGAATATGCATCTTTAGTTGATTTTGACTCTGAACAATTAAAAACAGTAGCACATCCCAAAGCAATCAGCCTTCCTTTTTTAATTCTAAATAATATCTGAATATCTGAAACCTAAAGAAGGCATGGAAACTGGTGGAAGGTCTTCCCTTCCCAAAGTGCTGTTGCACCACCCAGTTTTTCTTTACTAATCCAGGCATGTGTGCACATGCCCATGTGCCACAGAGTCTAACCTGAGGGAATGGACGCGCACATGAATGTTGCAGAAGAAAAAAAAAAATCAGTTCTAAGAGCAAGACTAATTTCTCATGTTGATGCAGAAAGAGCAAGAATAGGTTTTGCCCATGTAGAATGTTTATCAAAAATATTTTTTTTCTCTAACTTCATATGAGTGGCCTGGATTTAAATGACTGAGTTCTCTGCCAGCAAACCTTAAAGAGTTTGTGCTTGGGAAGAAAGCTTCATTATCTTCTGCCACATTGCACATGCTTGCTTAGCTCATTCACAGTGCAAGGAAAATTCCTTACTGGAGTTTCTCAATTTGTACTCTGAGGCTTTTGAAGTGATTGTAAAATAGATATTTAAAACACATGTACTTCTTCATGCATGCTGACATGCAAGCAAGCAAAACAAAAGAAAATTCAGTAAGAAGTGAACACCTGGAATCTAGCTATTACTATAAAACTGTCTAAAATAGATTATGGATTTTGAATTTTAAATGTCACATATTCTTAAATATTTATCAAGACAACACCTTGAGGAATACTTTCATGAACAGTTATGACATTATGCTGATACAAAGTGGTGTGCACATAGACATTTATTTTGAATTTTGTTAGTGTTGTTTCAAAAAATCGTAGAAATCAGAATTTCATACTCTGATTAATTGCATGGGGAGACATTGTTTATACTATTTGAGGTGGCGACTTGCTACATTTATTTATACAAAGTAGGATATAAGATATAAAGTAAAAGGAGAAAGCATTTCAGTTCAATAAGTTACTCACTAGTTCATAACACAGCTGTCTGTGTAGAAGGTAGAAGACCACACATAACAAAAATACAGACATTTTGGAAACAAAAGCTTTAATTTCTGAAATTTGTAATAATAGTATGTAGGTACAGAAATTCAAGGTTCTAATCTGAGTAGTAGGATTACAGGCAGGAATTAGGCTTTTTTTTTTTTTTTTTCCCATAAACTGTAATTATTTTTAAAAGAACACAAAAAGATAGGTGTTTTGTTTGTTTGTTTTTGGTTTACAACAAAGTGCATTGACTGAAATGTTCTAGCAGCGCAATTGTATAGCATTGCATGGTATGATGTTATTGTGCTGAATAAACAATAAAAAGTTGCAGTGTTTTTATTCCGAATACAGAAATCTCCTGGCCTTGTTTAAAAGACATTCAGAAGTAACAATAACATTCTGCTTGGTGCTTTTCAGTTTACACTGGTTTTCACATAGACATTGTAGTTTTAAAAACCAAAAAGAACTTATTCAAAACAGCTTGAAAACACAGTTTGTGTGGGATCCATGGAGTCTGATGTGTACAAAAAGAAATGGATCTAGGTTTAAGTATAACTTTTTCTTGCTCAACAGCTCTGAATTTTGACAGTCTTCTTGACTGGTCTTGGCTGAATGTGAGTATGTCACAAAGTTTAGGAAAAAAAAATCCCTGATACGGCACACAAGTACAAAAACCTTTTGGCAATACCTGCTGGGGGTATTGCTGACTTAGCAGTGGAGATGTTACTGGTGATTACACTAAATATTTTCCTGTTTGGAAATTTGGAAATTATATAAGAATGGCACTTGAGTTTTTTCTCTAGTGAGGAGGAGGATTTCAGAAATATGGAAATTTTGGTAACATATAAATTAAAAGTAATCTAATAGGGTGGATTTTTTTTCTGAATTACTCTTCCCTTGAGTTCTATAGTGCTGAGTTACAGTAAAAATTTCAATATATATATTTAATATATGTATACTTTTTCAATAGCTGTGAATAAAGTCCATAGCAATTGGGATGTAAGTAACAGACATTAATCTGTTCTGGTTTTGTTCTTAAACTGCTTTGCTGTGGCTGTGGAAGAGTTTTTAGTCTGAAACAGTAAAACATAAAGCAAACTGCTTGGTTAATCTTGTGACTACAGAAATCTGTTTACCTGCAAACAGAGGAAAAAAAAGTGTCTTTAAATAATTTTCAGAAGACCAGTGTAAACAGGTTATATAATATTTATAGAAACAAATATGCACACACACACTCTGGAATTTGAAAAGCTGCCTATCAGCCACTACCAAAACAAGCAGAACACCACACAGGCTGAAATGTGGAATGCTTGGGAATATGACGTAGGTGAAGATTCTTGTGTGGTAATTATTAACATATTTAACTAAATTAAGGCATTATGAAAACTGACAATGGCATGTCACTTAGGACATTTTAATTTCAAAGTCTTGTCTGGGTCCTGCAGATCAGCAGGTTGTCCAGGAGGGATTTCAATATTAACAAAACATACCTTATTTTTCCTTCCTTTCTCTAATTTGCTAAAAACCACAGAAGCAACAAAATCTCAAATTAAATAATCCAGTTGTTTTCAAGTTGCTAAACATTCCTCAGTGTTTTGGAGGATCATCCATTTGCATTATTTGCTGGCTTGCTTGTTCTCAGGCATGGTTTTGGGTGCTTTGTGACTGGGATTTTGAGGGCAATTAATATTTTGCCCTGAATTCATTTAAACTTGCTGTGTTGCAGTCATTCCTTACCAAATCACAGTGGCAAGGCTTTAATTTTGAGCTTGTTTTTATAGCTACAGTCTCCCCTGCTAGACTACTCATGATTCTGATATTTTAATTACAATATTTTTTGTATGCAAGTCATTCTTAGTTACTTTTTGATTGCAGGCAGCTGTTTGTACAGTGTTTGTGTGTCCTCTCCTTGGGCCCTGTCATTGCTTTTAATTTCAGCTATAATTTTCTAATTGATTTTATTGGAAGCTGTTTTGGAAAATAACTGTGCAAACATGCTCTTCTAATCAATATTTGTATCCTTTAAAATCTCATAGTATATGTTCTTGATGCCCTTCCTGTTCATCTCCGCATCCACTTCCAGGTCACAAAATCAGCTGAGGTTGATAAAACGAACAGATTCATGGATTTTGATGCCAGAAGGGACCATTATGATAATGAAATCTCACTTCATGCTTAACGGAGGCCTAGCACTGTTGCATCTTCAAAGAGCTGATGCTAAGAATAAATTTGACCTCAGAACACTTGGGCACTGGCCTTGCAGTCAGCACTGGGAAACTAATCCATAACTGCTCAGGAGATCGGGTACTCTGTGCTATTCCTTTTCTCTAAATTATGGGATTTGCTTGAAGAAACCCATATTGCAAGTCTGGGCCAGCCCTGCCTGAGCTTTGTGCTTGCATATCTCATCACTCCGACAGACAGTGAGCCAAAAGAGAAGGTGCAGAGAATTGCAAATGCAGGACTGGAGGGCGAGGCGAGGCTCGGGCTGCTGCATAGCTGCAGGGATCGCATTCAGAGGGACTTTGGGATGCTCAGCGTCTCTGTAAACACAGGCCATTAGCTTCTGAGGACTTGTTCACATGGCAAGGTAAAGTACAGTGAGGAGACTGACAAGAAGCAGGGCGTTTTCGCCTTCCCAGAGCATCATGTTAGCGTGACTAGACTGTTTCCAGTAACAAAGCTAATTAGTCACGAGCTGACTCAGATGGCCCTGCGCAGGACAGCAGTGTGACACGCACACATGCACACCCTGTTAATTTTCAGTTTCCCAGATAAAAATAGATGTAATAATGTTATTCCCACATTTATGAAATGGTTTGTGCTTTACATATGAAAAGCTTTCAATAGGTACTTAAGTGTTATTGCAAGTAATTTAAGAGGAATTCAAAAAGCTGCTTGTTTTTCTGGTAAATTTGCTAAGCCTTTTATGGCAGAGAAGTAGCAGACTTCAATAAGTTTTAATTTTTATACATATGCCAGGGATCATTTAGAAGGCCATAAATAACATCAGTCTATTAAAAATATATTCCTATGCTAATATGCTCAAGAACTAGCTAAAATGCTAGAATGCCTTCTCCGTTCCATGCATTTTTATAGATTCAAAGATCTTTTAAATACTTAAAATATAAATTATATATTATTCTTTGTATATTTTGTATTGCTGAATATGAAGGTCTTACAATTAAAAACATTGGTCTATGACTTATAAAACTTGCACACAGATTCCTTTTAGGACACCGACTTCCTCTTTATTTTTCGGCAAATTATTTAGACTTAGTTTTTCAGAAGACTTTTATGTTCTCTAATACCACAAAATTTAAAGATCTAGTTTCCCCTCTATCATTGTGAATATTCACTCAGACTGATTTGTGGAAACATACATGGTATAGGGCACTGATGTTCTAAGAATAAACACAGTATCAAGAGCTTAAGCTGGAATACATCTTCTCAAGTTCTTCTAGTAGTTTAAAACTTCATAATTTGTGTCAGCCATTCCAGTGTCTGTTCTTGTCCATGAGGTTGTTTGGTTGCTTGCTTTGGAGCATTCAAGCAGAAATATTTCTGTTGTATCCAAATTCAAGGGGGAGAGCAGTTCACTTCCCCATTTCCAGGCCATGTTCTGCGGTTCCTTTTTTTTTGTCATAGTATTCCTTCTGTGCAGCTGCAAGACACAGGAGAATAATTTTGTTGTTCACTTGAAGTACTGTTTCTGATTTAGGCTGCATTTCAGGGAAAGCTCAGTCATCCATGTAAATGTGTCTTACCCCTTGCAAACCTGATGCTTGCTTCACTGCAAAAAAATTGTTTCTGCCTCAATTATGATGATGTAGATTGGATTTTTTTTATCATGGATAGAAGACTGGAGCATCTTCCAGTTACCAACTACTAGTCACAATTGACCAGAATAATACATTCCCTAAAAAATTCCCACCTGACAGCTGTGTCTCAGATGTCTAGTGAATGTGGGTGTTCCAGCACCTGACAGCAGATTCAGAACAAGGAAAGACTCTGAAGGACAGCAATACCTATATATATTTTTAAGGCAGTAACAAAAAAGGAGAAAAGCACCCTATTGTTATATCAGATATGAGTGCTTTTTTTTCCACACTTCCATATAATGCTGGTTTTATTTTTTATGTAAAATATTAACATTTTTCTTTCTTGGTGTGTGTGTATACACGTGCATTCCTCTACATGCACACACAAAGACTTTGTTACAGAAAACATGTTTTTTAGCAATGCACACAAACACAGAAGGTCTAGCAGGTGGAACAGAGCCTTATTGGCATGAATCTGTAGGTTACTCAAGGGAAGCTCTCCGAGATCAGAGAGGTACTTAATAAGAACAAATGTTTATTTGAAAGGTAATAGTTTGCATCAAAAAGCAGTTATTTTCCAAAGTGTTCTTGGAATAAATTTTTCACCTCTCCTCCACAGAGTTATTGCAGGTTCTCATATTTCAAGCAACACAAGTCAAGTAGTGTATTATGTTATTACTGTGCTTGGTGCATTTTTCAAGGGCAAATTTTCCATTGGAATGTGGCTTAATTGGAGTCCACGAGTGGCTTGCTCTGTGGTGTTTCTGCCTTTGTTCCTCACGGTTAGGCAGAAAAGATTGTTTCTGGTAGCAAAACAAGTGAATTGATATGGCGGCCTCTCTACCCCTCATGTTAGCTTGTATATTACATAAATACCCCTGAGGCGTACACCTATTCAGCACAGGAACATTTGGTGGCTGCGGGTGCGTCACTGGCACAAATATGCAGCCAATCTCTCAAAGAAAGCTACTGTAGAAAGCTCCTGCCACAGAGACTTTTTCTTCTTCCTTCACTCTTAAATCCAGGTGCCTTCTGTGATGTTTTGGAAGAGACTCCCTTGCCCTAGCAAGAGCTTTGTATTTCTTGCAGGTGTTCAGCAGCTTCAGGATGAGTTCTGTGATTATCATTACCCAAATGTTTGGGGGTTTGTGGGTATAATTGGCATACCATGCACATCACGAGGAATATTTTGTAGAAAGGAGAATGATCTCGTGTACATGAAGCTGTACAGTGGAAGACTTGTGATAACCTGTTTCTTTGCTACCCATTAATAATATCCCATTAATTTAGGATGTTGGTCGCTAACTCAATTGTGTATAAAGGGTTCAGCTACCTGCACGCTGACAACTCATTTATTTTAATAACTGTTTGTTCATTTTATTCATTCACAAATTAGTGCTTTGCATTATTCTTGTGAGGATGAGAAAAATGAGAGGAGTAGACCAGGAAAAAAGATTTCAGTGCCTGTCCATGGCTGAAGCAATGGACTTCAGATCACAGAACTCTCTGTCTTGCAGTCCTGCTGGGTCTTCTGGTCTTCTCTTCCCTAGATGCAGCCTGGACTATGGATTTAAGAAACTACTGTAAATACACTGAATAAAATTCTAAACATTGAAAATAAACTTTCACATTTAAATGAAAAGAGTAGTCGATTTTAAAGGTGGAGCATTATGGTTATCTGATCCAAACGTGTCACAAAGACCAGGGATTCTTGCATAATTACAGTATCAAATTGCAAATGATGAATTAATACTTTTCCTGTGGCCTTGCTGAAGACCCGTATGCAGATCAGGGAAAGCTGATGCTAACTGCACGTGTACACAGTGTCACCAAGATCATTTTTAAGCTGTATGGCTTTTCTGGCAAAGATGGTTAGTCAAAAATTGAGCTCAAATTGAGACCAAAAGATCAGTTTAGCAAATACCTTGCAGAAATAAATGAGAAAGAACCATTTCTTTCTATTATTTTTTCTTAAACTTGTTTTTATGCATTTCATTTCCTATCTATGGACTGGCTACTCCCTCAGATTACATGCCCTCTTGGAAGATTCACCTTTGGACAAGAATAATCAGGTTTATCATAAGAGTTTTCAGATGGTTTTAAAATCAAAATAATTTTTATAAATATAGTATTTTAAGGAATATTACTATTAAATTATAAGTTTTTAAACTACTAGTAATTTTAATTGTAATTCCTCTATTTTTCTTTCTTTCTTTTTTTTTTTTTTTAATTGTTTCCCTGCTATTTCAGGCAAAGGCATCTTGCTTCATTTGGTAATGTGCATAATTATTTTTTTTTTTCCCTGAAAAGCTACACATAATTACTTATGAACTAGCTTAATCTTTTCTTATCTTTAGGACATCCTGCTTGATGCTTTCAGAATACTCTGCAATTATTTTTCCTTTTTCATCTGATCTGTAATAAATAGTCCAGCATGCCAGGGTAATGGATTTCACTTGAGGATCTCAAGATGATTTGCAGACAATAATTAATTAATTAGTTTCACAACCTGTCTTTAAAACAGGTGAAATTGAAATGCAGGCTGGCAGCATGCGGTCATTAACCACGTGTTGCACCACTAACTGTAGCTGCTCCACAAGCAGGTGACATCACCCGTTCCTCCCTAATATCAGCGAAGGTTCCTGAAGCAAAACAAAGGAGAGCTGAACTCTGCTCAGTGACACCCTGTTAAAAAAATAGTTAAAATCATCTGGTTCAATCATCTGACTGGTTGTTTACCCAGTGTCCTGATGCAAGGGTGTGCTGCTATATGGCCATACGTAGACTTAAATTAGTCTGTAATATGTGTTGCAAAATGCTGTTCTGACCAAACATTGCTGTTGGTTTTGTCAGCAACGCAGAAGTAACTGCAGGTATTTGTCCAGGCACAGCAGTTTTACTTATAAATGCATTTTACTATGTCACGTAGCTGAACTAGAAAAATATTAAAGATGACCCTGCGGGATATATGTATAAGATGAATTGAGAATTTGTCAGAGTTAAGCCCGGAGGAAACTTCTCATTATTCATCCTCTTCTGTTTGTTCAGAAGCATCATTGGCTTGCCTTCTTACTAACCCATAACTGACTGTCATCAGTAATTTTAAAAGGCCTTGATTCTCTACGTTGCTGGTTTTCACTACTGTGTTATTCCTTGAATTGAACTCCTTAAACGGAATTTGGTCCATCTACTGGGATTGAAAATACTGTCAGTGAAGTTAATAGCAGGAAGCAATAGTTCTGTTGTGAATATCATAAAGGTATATGATATATATGATAGTAAAATGTGCAGTAAAGCATAATATATTTTGAAGTTTATTTAAGGTGTGTAGGAACCCATTTTAAGCCCATATTCAGTATTCAAAATATTTTTTTTCCCAATCCTAGATTTAACTGAATTTGACATTCTTCATGAAAGAGAGAGGGAGAGAGAAAAGAAGGGAACAAAGGCAAAGGGAAAAGAACAGGAAAGAGAGAGGGAAGGAAGGACAAATGACATAGAAAAAAAGGGAGGGAGGGTAACAAAAAGATAATAATCTGTAAATCGTAGTTATCTTGCTGGCAGCTTTGTGGCATTAGTATGAAAATCTTTAAAATCATTCAGTCCTACAAACTGATAGAAATACTCCTACCCTGTCATAATATTCTCAGAGGACAAATGCCTTAAACATCTGTCCGTTAACAAGTTGGCCCTCAAATGTGTACACCTCAGGTGTCTATTACTTACTTTTTAATCAAATATATCAAGCTAAATACAAAATGTGTAATCTTGAAAAAGGATTAAATAAGTGATATTTGAAATAACGTTTTTCCCACTTACCCTTCCCTAAACACAAGACTAGCCTCTATTACCGTGTTCATTGAATCTTGTGTTGATTTTCCTTTCAGAAGTCAGATCTAGTTGCTCATCAAGCTGTTTTATGAACATTGAGCATGAGCACTGTTTCACTTTTCTGGGATTTCCCTGATACTCAGTTTTATTAAAACTTACCAGCAACAGACCAGGGAATTCCCTCACTGAAGTATAAACTATCCAGGTCTGCTAATTGCAGTTGTTCTCAAAAATATTACTCTATTCCTAATGGATTGTAATATTCCTTATTAACCATATGAGCAAAAGACATCATCCCATTTCTTTCCAAATACTGACAGGAACCTCTGTTGAGGACTACTTTTTCATCTTTGGTAATTATCTTCACTATGCAGTGAACTAAGGGAGATTTTTAACCAGAATTGGTTCTCATCTCAGTTGTGGCTCTGTGGACATCTAATGAGGTCTTGTGAAAGGACATCCAATTTTTTATTCCACTTTCTTTTTTTTTTTTTCCTCATTTATCTCCCAGACAGTTTCACCAGCAGTGTTCCTTAGGATTATGAAATATACCTTTTGGAAGAAGAGGTTTTGGGTGTCTATAGATGACTAACTACCAACTACTAATTATATAATTAGGAATTGCTTCTCAGTATTGAGTATAATCAGGTCATGCTCATTGGTCTGTACGCTTCCACTAATTTGAAATCCAGCAATTAAATACTTTTTTTTTTTTTTTTTTTTTTTTTTTCCCCACTGGGCACTGAAATCCAAAATAGTTTTCTTTTGGATGCAATGTATTTTATGTAAAAAAAAAAAATAATATTTTTTAAAAATTTCTTATGGAATTCTGTTAGTTGCTGCAAGGTCCCCATGGTATAATGCTCAAAGTCTTCCTGTGTAGCTTACAAGTCCCTCCCAACTGTATGTTTTTATTTTTCTGGATACTAAAAATGTTTGGTAGACCAATGTTTGGTGAGGCACTGGCACAGGTTGCCCAGAGAAGTTGTGGATGGCCCATCCCCAGAGGTGTTCAAGACCAGGTTAGATGAGGGCCTTATCAACCTGATCTAGTGAGTGGCATCGCTCCTATGGCAGGGGCTTGGAACTAGGTGATCTTTAAGGTCCCTTCCAACCTGAGCTGTTCTATGGCCATCACCAGGACTGCATATATGCATTCAAAAGTATCTTTCTGATCTATAAGCAAATCTGAATCATGTCAGCTTTATGTGCTGACTTGGATCCTAACATCTCTCTGCTTTTAGAAACATTTGACAAAGGTATTGTTTTTGAAACACTTCATCTACCTCTGTTATTTTCCAGGGACTACTACAGAAGTGCTGTTTCCACCTCTGCCTTAAGCCCTCACCTGTCTTTGATTCTTTTCTTATGTGCTGAATGTATCTGTAGCACATATTCGTTCTTTTAAGTAACAAGGGACTGCAGGCAGTATTATACTACTGAACAATATGCATATGGTTCATTGGAATTTTTTAATCTAAATAATATATATACTAGCAGGAGCACATCAGATACATTAAATATGCTGCTTATGTATAGAATATGAATAGATATGAATTAGATACTCAACTCTTCCTATTTCATTTCAGAACCATATGTTTACTATTAAGGTCTCGAAGATGACAAACATCGCACAGCACAGCACATGCATAAGCAAACTTAAAAGCAAAATTATTCTTCCCAGTCTAGAAAAGTTGGTCTGAATCACCTCTTTTTCCTATAAATCTGCCTTTAACCAGAGTATCTTTCATTGTTTCCAAGTGTCTAATTAACAACTGCCAGCAAACTTGTCTACTTTAAAGAAATATTGCTTGCTTTTATAGGTTACAGTCTACAGCCTGTACATATTTATTAATAGTGTGGTTTTCTATACATTATCAAGTTTTATAAATATGTAAACTCTCAGGAAGTGGGGTTCAGTGTTGGCAGATCTTTTACATGGGATTGTTGAGGCCTCTGAATGGAGCAGTGGAAAGGCACACTGACCCAGAACTTCATTCCATTTCCCCTCTGAGAAACTCCACCAAAACCTTTTTTTTTTTTTTTTTTTTATATGTAGATTAAAAAAAATCTCCTAAAGAATTGTTATTCAGTTTAGTTCAAATCTCAGGTATTTACTTTGATTACTTGATGAGCAGCAAAGACTTGATGAGCAAAAAAAAGACATCCAGTCTGGTTTTCTTTGGCATAAAAATTATTTGTTAGCAGGAACAAACTGAATAGGCAATTTTAGTATACTTTTTCAAACATTTTTGCCACTTTGCATTTTTTTTTCCCCAGAGTTTGAGGAGGCTTTTCCCCATATACTTAGGTGTGCATGGCAAAGCACGGCAGCCATTCCTAGTTTCAAGTACTGAGAGACTTCTCAAACGTGTGGTAGTAGACTCATACTTCCCTGGACAAGGTACAAGCTTGCCCAGAACATCTGCTGCTCTTACTCTGATTATTCAGTGGAAATCTCAAAACTGAGGATCATCGCCAAGGCATGAGGTTTTCAATGCCGCATAGCACATCAAAAAGTACAATTTATGAAGAGTTATGAAGAGCAGAAAGCATGTTCTAATTACTGTTGGCACTTTTAAAAAAATAATTAAGGCTCACTTATCACATGGTCACGCATTGTTTGTTTTTAGGCAGTCACTAAGTAGTGCACACATGTATGAATACTTAGCAAATTTAAAATATAAAGTATAATATTATAATATTTAAGCATACTGAACATTCTCCAAATATTAAGGGATCTGGTGAGAACCCACATATTAAAGCTGCTAATATTCTTTTAAATAATAAATTATTTCTAAAGCAGCAAGTCTTTGAAATTCAATGTAGAGAAAGCCAGAGGCTAGAGAAGTACCTTTTATTTTTTGTCATGAATTTCCATTCTGGTCTAGCCGGGTCGCAGGCTGTCAGAAAATCCTGGCATTTCCTTTCTGTTTGCTTTCCTCAGGAAAAGCTTGGCAGCCTCCCAGAACAACAACTGAATAAGAACATTCTGAACAGCTCAATACAATTATTAAAATCCTGCTACCCAACCAGCTGCAGCACACATGGCACTGAGAATGGGATCTGATAGAGCAAGGACATCAATAGCAAGAGAAGAAAGGGCAGAGCAAGCTCCCAGACACATTCCCTCCATAATGCCAAGGATTTTCTGCTCTGCGTTATCTGCATCTCTGTAGGACCTCTGCCCACTGCTATTCACAGTGACAGAAAACAGCTTGCTAGTTAAATACCAGAAGTGGTTTACTTATTTATGGGAGCATTGCAAGAAGGAAGGAAAGTGTTAAAACTGAGCACTGTGAGTGCTAGTTGCTTCAACCAGGCATGGCAGAGGTTTTTTTTTTTTTTTTTTTTTTTTTTTTTTTTTTTTTTTTTTT
>NC_048895.1:93456748-93470271 GCF_011077185.1 Oxyura jamaicensis | reverse complement strand
TTTTTTTTTTTTTTTTTTTTTTTTTTTTTTTTTTTTTTTTTTCAAATTTTGGCAAATCTTTTCTTGTCTGTGCGGTGCCAGTCACTGGGCAGCTGCTGTTTCTCTGCAGAGTGTTCTAGCTCTTTCCTTTCTTCCAAGGGTTAGGCTTATAAATGCTTCTTGGAAAGCCCCCAGGAAGAATCCTCTGGCTGTCCCCTTCCTCTCCCTGACTTGCAGAAACTCGAGACTGCCTGCACAGAAGTCAGCTTCAGAGAAATCATCACCTCTGCTGCTGGCCGCAGTGAGGTAGTGCCTCCTTAATTCAGTCAGATCAAACTGTCTTCTTACTAATCCGTCAGCCAGAATAACAACTACCAAACCCACAGATACAGATCACATTTATAGAATCGATGCAGCTCACTCCCATATGTTTTGCAAGATACCTATATATTTACTCGTGCGTGAATTCAAAGTGACAGAACTGGAGGTGTCATTTTAAGACACTACATGGTATGTGACAAGCTAGCTCAGCCTGCGATAGCTTTCTGAAAGGTAGTGCAGAAGGCTATTATACATTTACTTTTCAGAGAAAACTGTATTATCTTCACTTCAGAGAACTTTTCTTCTGTTATTTTTATTTTCATTTTTAGAAGAGCTAATCCTGACCTTCTCATCCTCCTAAAGACATGCTAAGCAGCACAGAAGTTGCCATACTGAGCAAAAGGTAGAACTGTCAGGTGGTTAGAAGATGGCAGATTGCGAAGATTGTGTCTTCCCAGTGTATTTCAAAGTTAAATCCTGTCCTTTTTCAGAGCTGCTGTTAACATTTCCATATCATTCTTTGCTGCCAGCATCAAAGCATATTTTTCCCCATTACTGATTGCTAGAAAGTTCCCCACCACACAGCTTTCTGACGTGTTTCTTGGGCAGAACAGATTAGTCTTTGCCATGAGGGCCAGTCAGTTAAGCACAATTAAACGATTATATACTCCTTTATTCCACTGTTTGTAATTTTGGGAGAATAATTTCCATTGGTTTCCCATACTATATTGCAGGAGATTTGTAGACTTTTTTGGTTTTCCTTCCTACACTGTCTCTTTTCCTGCTGTTTTTATTCATACAAGTTTTCAGTCATGTTGAGCATACCTAGCAACATCCTTTTACAGAGAGAAGTTGTTGTGGTTATTGAAGACTGGTGACGTACGTGTTGAAGTTAGTTTTTATTCCATTTAAACTTAGTTTTCACTTTAAAATCCTTCTGCTGTGTAGGCAGCACATGACACAATAAGCTGGGGCTGGGTGATCAGAACAGAAGATGCATTCGGTTCTGAGCTGTGTACTTTGCTTGTCTTCAGAACTGCTGTGATTTTGGAGTAGCTGGAGGAAAAGAGGATAGTGAGGACTAGGAGGGCTTGCTCTGAGGTTTGCATAGCAGCCTGTTGGAGTGAAGAGCCAGACTTCAGCATACAGTTCATTAAATTGCATTTAAAGAAGGTAATAATGGGAGTACATTTTGCAGTACACTGTATGGTTACGGTCTATTGCTCCCTGAATGCAGAGCCAAATTAAATAAATCAAATATGGTCTCAAGCAGCCAATTTTCATGATAAGCCACTACAAGTAGTGACATTAATTTCATGGACGTTGCATAAGTGTAAATCACCTATTTGTTCCATTATATTGCCACAGTAAGTGTAGGAGAGTGGGTCATACTCAGATGTTTGATTATTAGTTGTGTGTACACTCCTGTTTACAGAGGAGGGCTTCCCACTTTATACTGTATTTCAACACTTAATCTCAAGGCTTCTGATCTGCTACAATTGCTATGTGAGATCTCAGCAGTTCCACCAGCCCGAAGGTGACCTGGGAAATTCAGGTGCAAGTCACAATGGCTTCCAAATACTCTATGCAGTGGAAGAATGTGCTATGCAAACCATTTCAGAGCTGTGTTAAATTTTGAAAATTAATATGAAATTGTTGTCTTAGGAGCACTCTGGTTTGAACAATAGTGTGCACATCAGGAGATCAACTGCATACTGCTAACATGAATTGCAGCAAGCATCAACTAGACACATCTTATAGACTCCCAACAAAACATGATAATTTGTAACAGACATATTTTACAGCTTTCTACTGGGAAGACAGTCTGTAGTGGTCACCAGATTTGTCTCTTTTTCTTTTATGGCACCCGAAACCCATGCAATCAGTTTGCACGCTGTCTTGTGTTCCTAGCAGCAAGGTGTGTACAGTACTGTATCTTCCTTCTCCACTCTTTTGTAAGGGTTGCTGCCTGCCTTCTCCCTGAGACAGGCCAGATTCAGCCAGCACCATGCCTGTGCCACAGGGAGATTCTCCCTAACACAGAGAACTGTAAAAAGAATTTTGAGTGGAGTACCAGGGAGAAGGCTGACAAAAATAGAGTTAACATTTCTATCTGAAGCATTAGTTCTTTGGTCCTGGGGTGTTGGCGTTCAAAAGCAATGCACAGCGATATGGATTTTTGTCGCAGGCTGTAAGCCCAAAGTAAGCGTCCTGGAAGTTACAAGGAATCAATATTCTTGCAGTGTAGGTAGGTCCTTAGCATTATTCCCTAATAGGTTATTGATATTATGGTAGGTGTCTCCAGTAAAGCCTAACCTAAGAAATCAGCTGCGTTAGAGGATTCCTCTTTTTTACTGTTTATAGGAAAGAAGGTGTTAAATGACACACACTGCAAGATACTCAGCAAAGATTGGTAATTAGTGCTTGTAAAAGGAGTAAAGATACTGGGATAATGGAACTGTCAGTAGCGTAGACCTAAAGATCACTAGCAGTAAAAGGCCTTTAATTACATCTATGCCTTAATGTCAATACACACACATTAAAAAGGTTGATTTTGATGTCCTAAAATTGAACTACAAAGGTTTTTCTTACCAAATTTCTTATCAAAAATGGGAGGAAAACTTCTCATTGTTCTTTATTTATAGTCTCTGTTTTGTTTCTTTAAGCCTTATAACAGAGTTTATAATTATTATCAAATATGGCAAGATTTGCTTACATTTTGATAAGGATGGAAACTGAGATTTTAGTCATCAAACTGCTGATTTGGTAATTTGGGAGGAACCTCAGGAGGTCTCTCTGGTCCAACCTCCTGCTTCAAACAGGGCCAGTGATAGGACCTGACCAGCTTGCTCAGGGCTTTATCCTGGTAGGTTTTGAAAACCTCCAAGGACAGAGACTATACAAGCGCTATGGGCAACCTGCTCCAGTTCTGGACTTTCTGCATGGGGATGAAGATTTTTCCCTATATCCAGTCAGAACTGTTCTTGTTTCATTTTGACCGTTGTCTTTTGTCCTGCCACAACTGTGAAGAACCTGGCTGCATCTTCTCGAGACACCCCCTTGTAGGTGCTGGGGACTGCTGTAAGGTGCCCTGAAGCCACCTTTGCTCCAGACTGAACAAGCCCAGCTCCTTCAGGCACTCTTCACAGGGCAAGTCCTCCAGCCCTGATCATCTTGGTGGTCCTCCTCTGGCAATTTCTGCCTGTAATTAAATGTTTCTAAAATATTAATGTGTGAAGCACTGTTTTTCTACTGCAAGACATATTCTTGGTTTCAAGACAGTACTGAGAAAAATGTAATATAGCATTGCTAGTGCCTTTATTTAAGTTGATAAAACTATCAGCTTTATTAGAAGTAATATTGTATTTATTAATTTCAGCAGATTTTCTTCATCTGTAAGGATGCTACAACATCCAAAATGCAACCTTAAAAAACCTTCACCACTTTGAAACAGAGTTGGAAGATACTAAGAAGAGATCAGTAGTAATAACCTAAGATGATTTAAATTTAATTTGGGGGGAAGAAAAGTAGTATAAAAATTGTTTTCTGCGCTGGCTTCACCTCTAATTGGTCATTGAAATGTTTTTTGTTTTTTTTTTTTCTAACTAATTTCAAGTCAGGTGGCAGTACTCTTTTGCTGTGCATAATATCAGCGCGTCTGCTCTGCCAACTCTTCTCTCATCCCTGAAAATGTAAAATGTTTAATTATTCCCAAAGGCCATTTTTGATCAGGGTGATAATCAGTTTCTTACATTCTTCTCCCAGAAATCTGGCACTTTCAGCTGAAAACTGCTGCACCTATCCAGTATCCGCTGTATGGTTGGATGGCCTTTGCATGTCCTTATAAAAGCTTTGGTGCTTGGTTTTGCAGAGTATTCTGCCTTTTGGAAAGCAAATACATTTTGGAAAGAAAATGGCAGCTTATAAGGAAGCCTGGAAGTGTACCTTAAGACTGAAGTGTTCTGCCTTGGGGGATTTTCTTGACACAGGAGAGTGCTCTTATGCCCAAAAGAAACAGAATTTGTGACATAGCCAGTTTTCTGAGCTATTTACTGCTCTTTTAATTCCATCCCTTTTCCTTGCTGGATTTCATTGTTACCTGGCTTCCTCTTGTAAGTATCAGTGTGGAAATTCGTTCTGCAATTTCAGAAACAAATGTATAACACTGTAGTGGTATCTTTTCTTCCAACATTATGCAGCAAATAGCTAATCCTGCAGCTGATATTAGAGCTTTCAGTAAAGGTGTTTTCACATTATAGAATATCTGTTTTGGAGGAACTGCCTAGTCTTGGTCTTCTTTATCAAAACTTGGAATTCTGAATTCTGTTTCTCTTTATCCAAGCTTAGTACTCCCTTCTGCTTCAAAGTTGGCAAATGTACCCAAGGAATTAAAAATTAAGGGAACTTTAGTACACTTAAAAGCCAGAATATTCTGATATTTATGGGATCCACTCTCTCTGCATCAAAATATGTAGTTTATGACCAAATATCTCATTTGACTTATAGAAATCTATATACAGAAATAACCTTATCTCTGTAAATTACTGCTTTTACTTACCAGTGTATGTTGATACATGATTACAATTTGGCACTCTTCTTCCTTCAGTAATTCAGCCTACTAAACATTAGTGTTGACAGGATTAATTGTGTTGCTAAAAGTGAATGGGCAGACTAACAAGGGTATACTTCACAAGTAACCTTTGATTTCCAGGGAATGGAAAAACAAATGTCCAGCTGGTTGTCAAATCACAAATGTGACTTTGCAAATGTCCTTAAATCTGTTGAGGATTATTGAGTTAGCACAAACTTCAGGTTTCAAAGTGTAATGCCTATCCAAACTTTGAAAGTGAAATTTGATTTTTCTCACAATAATAGTTTGGTACTTCATAGAATTAAGTCTAAAATTTCAAAGTTAAAAGGTTTAAGACCAGTTAAGTGAATTTTAGTGAAGACAAAGAGGGGTGCCCTGTTCATTCCTAAGGTTTGGTGTATCTGCATATCATCAACAGCAGTGATTGTTTTCACTAGTAGTGCACAGCCAGCACTCTCATACCTGCTTGTTTTTTCAATTCATATCTCGCTTCCTCTCTTCCTAAGACAAATGTGGCCATTCTAGTCAGCTTTGGTTTCAATTTGTATTACTCATTCTAGCTGGTTTTCTTTTTTGTTGTTTGTATATGTTTTCTGTAGAGGGATTTCTTTAGAAGGATCTTTGAAGTCTGTACTGTAGATTTTAAATATTTCATGTATTTATGTCAGTTTACACTACTTACCCAGGATTTTTCCCATAATTTAAATAAATTCTTTAATATAATGAGCACCTATTTCTAAAAGATGTGAAGAAAATGAAAGGTTAAGAAGAAATTGAGAAGATCAGAGGGAGGGGGACACAGATAATGAAACAAACCTATTTGGGAACAGACTTTCTTCTTTGATCTTTTTACCTAGCATACTTGATTTACATTGGCATACTTCTGTTCGGATGTAAGAGAAACAAGACAGATGAATAAAAAGGGTTGCCATGTTCAGTTAACTTTGTGTATCTGAGTCAAGACCAAGCAGAAGTAATGAGTCAAAATAAACTTCTGTGGTTTTCATTCTTTCCTTTCAAATGTAGATGAAAAAATAATTTGTACTGTTAAAAAACAGTTGTGTTGTTTTTTTTTAATTATTATTTTCCCAAAATGTCAGTAAAAAAAGTGAGGTAATTCATAGGGCATTTGAAAGAATCATTTATTTCATGCTATTCAGTTCTCCTCTGACTGGTGTATTTGTAAGGAGTCTTTTTACTGCCAGATGACATGTTATTGTAAGCCAACTCCTCTCATTTTTATTGCTTCAGGAGCTGTCTTTACCTTTCTTAATGACATTGTTTTTATTTTTTATTCTTGGTCAACTTCCGTTTGTATTTCTAGTATGCTAAGTATATATTTGCCATAAGTGAGTCTTCTGGTTCTAAGCAAGCAGACTCAAAAAGGCAATTCAGATGACTGACTGGAGACATAGCATTTACCTCTGTGTGCGCAACATCCTTTTCCAGATTTTGTGTGTAAGATAAATGTTTCAGTTCCAGAGTAAGATGAATAATTACACCATTAATGTTCAAGTATGGAAAATTTAAAGATGAGTGAAATTGGTAAAGCAAGCTCACTATCAAGCCTACTCTTATACCAGTGATAGGCTTTATTTGATTTGAATATGCACCTGAAAAGTTTCATTGAGACTTTTTGTGAAGATTCTAATGGGTAAGAATAATATTTTTAAAAGTTGCACAGACATACCTGTTCTCCCACTGTTATTTCCTCTATTTCAATATTACTTCATTCCAAATTGCTAATGATAAGTAAATTGTCTATCATCTACAAAATGCGATTAGCAGGACATTGCTTTTCCCAGTCAGAAATACCTGCATTTTTCCCCTAGGTTGAATGGCTGGTGTTCAGCGTTCTCTAATCTTCCTGAACCAACCACTCACCAGCTGAGGAAGTTTTGTCCCAGCTGAGTCAGTATGGGTGCTGAAGTCTTCATCAACTCCCCCAGCTTTTCAACGTCTGCTTATTGACTCCTTCAAATTCTCTATTAGTTTTAGGGACAACTGTGAAGACAAAGAACAGCATTTAGATTAGGCTGAACAACCGCCTTGTACAAAAACAGTGTCATCTGAATTTTCTATTATGCAGTCATACTGGAGTTGGCTCAGTTTTTTTTCACTGTATTGCTTCCCATTCCCTTCTGTTCCACTGGCTTTCCTTTTCCCTATAACACCCATTCCTGAACTCACACATAATACAATTTGCCAGAGTTTGTGGTTTGTGATGACTGTCATATAAGCAGTCACCTGTCCTCTCAAGAAGAAGATGCAGTGCTCTTGAGAAGCCTTCTAGGTTAAGTGGTATCCCATATTAGATCTTTCTGATGCATGAATAGCATTGATATATTAGCTGCACAGTGCAAACTTAGGTGAAGAGTTTCAAATGTGTTTTTATACAACACGGTAATTTTTGTCTTTTCTATTCAGGTCATTGCCATAGTTATGGATATGTTTACAGATGTGGATATTTTTAGAGAAATTGTAGAAGCATCTACAAGAGGAATTGCAGTGTATCTCCTTCTTGATGAGTCAAACTTCAGTCACTTTCTGAAAATGACGGAGAAACAAGGCTGTCAAGTTCAGAGGCTCAGGGTAAGACTTCTTGTGTTCCTGTGCTTGAACATTCGCTAGTCATTCCTCTGCAACCCAAAGAAAAGACGCTATTATTCAAAACTTCATTATCAAATACTGCTATATCAAATTAACTATGAAGTATAATCTGGTAAACTCTCAGCAAAACCTTCTCTACAAATGTTACTCTCTTTAGAAAAACATTTATCTTTTTCATGTGCCAAAACAAGAATGTTTGATAGAATTATGAAATTTGTCCATATTATTTATAAAATATTTTTCCATTATTATCTCCCTAGGTATACTACAGGTTTGAAAAACTTTGCTTTCTTTTGCTTTATGTTAAATTAACCTGCAAATAAAATCATAAAGCTTATGCAAATTGTTTGGAATAATAAATGGTATACTTCATTTCATGATCTTTTTGTTAAATGTGATTTCTATTAAAATGCATTAAAAGGACTGGGATTCTGTTTTCGTAGTGTTTTCCTAAAAGCACTTCTTACTATGTCTGTCTACAGCATACAGTATGAGTAGGCTTACTTTTATACATTACATATGTAATTTTGCCCTGTAAGAAGGATAATTAAGAGAGGACTGATGTTTACATTTTTCACCCAATGTCCTGCACCACCCTATTATATTAGGGAATAGAATGCTAACCATATGCTGCATTGACCTGCTGTAAATGCTTCATAAATACTTCTAGATTTACTGTCATTGTAGATAGCTCTGAAAATGTTCCAAGCACAGTACCAGAGTTTCTCTATAAAGCCTTAAACTCTACCTTGGCTGAATTTCCATATAGGTCCATTTGCAATTCCTTGTTTCTTAACTAGTTGGGCCATGTTTACTCCTGGCAAAAATATCGCAGAAGCTCTTACAAGCATGCATTTTAAGGACCCAGTCTGAAAAACAGATGGAGGTAGAGTGTTTTTGTGACGTTAAAGAAGGCTTTTTCTTAAAGTTTTCGAACAAACCTCTATTTTATACTAAGTTTTGCTCTGGAGTGTTGACTTAGGCCCTTAAAATTATCACAGCATGACTTCCCATACTTGTTTCTGGTGTGGGGTTTGAGGATGTGGGATTGCCCTCTGGTGGCCCAATACACAAAACAATGGAATTTTTGAAAAGAAAAGGTCACAAATATTGTGTGTCTGTAGACCTTGGTAGTAATTGCCCTCATAAAGTCAGTATTGGCAATAGTTCCATACACAGGAACTTCAGATAGCATTGTTTCCTAATTACTTGGGTTAACCGTGCCATAAATGCTGCTAAAAGCAGCGTACATTTCTTTTTAATGGAATGAATTTTATCCTGCCAATGTAAAAGAAATTAGGAGCATGCTTTTCAAGCTCTGTCTTGAAAAATGTGGTAATATGCATTTTCAAACTGATTCTGTGTAATATGTATCTGTAGCTGTTTCTAGCTCTTGGGGGTGATTTGTAGGTTTTCTTTTTACTATGGTTTTATAGACCTACAGACATTTATACTGTTGTTGAAAGAAGTCACCTACATACATTAGAGTGGATTTGGTATGGATTTGGTATGGGTTGGAGAGTTTTGGATTTGGCCTCTTTGGTGACATTATGTTTTATGTGTTTCTGTTCTGTAACAATGGGATACAAATTTTTACACTGAAAGGTTTACTTGGAACGCTTCAAGGTTTAGCAGAAAATGAAAAATGTATGCCAAAGAGCTAAACAGCAATCCTGTTGTGTGCTGAGTTTCCAGTTCAGCCTGTAGTAAAGCTCTTCAGGCTCCTCATCCAGGTGCTACTCCCAGTGATTGTTGCTCTAAGAATAAAAGCTTACTACTCCCACAGTAATTATCCTGTGTCTTTCTTCAGGATAAAGGGAAGCCACTGGTGACTGTGAAAGAGCAGTCAATACTTTGGCAAGGTTTCTGCCTCTTTTTTTCATTACCTCAGTGCTTCATTGCCTTTTTGTGCTTTTGGCCCTCCTCTTCTCTTCTGTGAAAGCAAGAAGAGGACTGATTTAAGGATATATGTCGTTTTCCTCAAGATGTAGCAACAGCAGCACTGGCCTTTTTATTATCTGGCATGATTTGGATCAGTCTTGAGTATGGCAGACATTCTTCATTCTGTGCACTCATGAGGAGGAGTTACTCTCAAGCTTTTATGACTTAGTCAATATACTCACTGGCTTTTTATCTCTTGGTTTGAATCAGTAAAAAATGAAATGCTATCATGAGAGAGACTGTATTTTTGAATTCAGATTTACAATTCAGTGGTCTTCCATATAGAAAAAAGAGGATTTATTTGTAAATAAATCTACATTAAATGTCTCATATGTAGTGCAAATCCATACCAGGGCATATTTCCATCTTTTTTGGAAAGAGTACATACTGAAGGTATTGATAGACTATATATTAAGTGACTATGATGTGAATTCCATACAGAAGAATATGACACCTTGAATTTACTAGGAGCTTTTCCAGTCTCTTGTACAACATTTCTTCTCATGGGTTGTTTTTTACTTAAAGGTCACCTTAACATCATGAGTGGAACTCAACTCAAATAAATAATTCCTTTCCTGTACTCTCCTATTTCTCTTTCCCCAATTTCACTTTAATTTATCTGTTTACTGACTGTCCTACATTTCCCCTATTAGCTAATGTATTTCTTTTTCTTTCTTTTCTCTATCTAAACTTCTTTTTATTAACTTTGTCACCAGTCAGACTCGTTGTTTGGTCAGTAACTCCTTTTCATTGAAAGATGAAGAGTCAGTACAGATTATGACTTTTTTCAGGTACTTTTTCAAAAGAAATTGCTATTTGTTTTCTAGAAATGGTTATTTCTGCTGCTGACAGTGCTTCAGCAAACTGATTTGCGCTGCAAAACACAGCACTGAGACAGCAATCCCCAGTATCACCAGAATGCTTAAGTTGTAACTTCATTTTTGATTACAAACAATGAACCAATGTAGGAAATGCTGTTTAATGCCCAAGAAGTCAACCAAGTTCCTCAGCTGATGTCACATCTTAGTGTGTTATTCAGTATGAGTTGCGGCATGTGGCAGAGGCTCCGTACTCTGCAGAAACCTATTGTGACTTCTCTGGAAATTATGAAGATTCATCTTGCTACAGGATATATTGAAAGTAATTCTGCAGGAACTGTTTACCCCTGATACTTCTCTCAGTATTTATAATGAATGGGAGAAATGAGAAAATAGTACCAGTAAATAATTGATTTTATTTTCCTTTTGTGAAGTCTACTCCCAAAAATACATGCTTAAATGCACAGGAGGAGGTGTTCATGAGAACTGATTGCATGCCATTTTATCTCTTTTATCTTTTACCTGTTTTATCAAAATCATCAAAAGTTTTCTAGTACTTCCAAGTCTAAGTCAAATTTGGTTATTAAATAGGCATGCGCAGCTCAGTGTCGTATCTGTCCTAAGGGCCAGATTCCAGTGAAATCATTGAGAATTTGACTTCAGTGGTCACTGAACCTGCTTGGAAGTAACGACAGAACCTAGCTGGAAAGCTACTTTGCATTTGCACAGAAACTACTATCTCACAGTAAGGACAGAGGCCTAGGATAACAGATAATATTAGAAACAATGAACAATATGAGAAATGTGACTTATTTTTCTTTAAAGCTGCTAGGCGAAGTATTAGATGGACATCCATTCTCTTCTTTATGCATATTCTTGACAGCAAGTACAGGGTGAGTAATTGAACACTGATAAAAACAGAATCTACAAATAAAATGGACATGAAATGAATTGTTTGAGACCAGTGTATTCGCTGTACTTATCTATCACATTGGAGGTTTTTTACTGATGAAAATAAACGTTTAATGTTGAATTATACTTCCACATTTTAAATCATGGTTGTGTGGTTCTCTTGGGGAAGATAGTCAGTTGCACAGTCATACGTAAGAAGAGAAGTTAGAGCTTGTTTCCTGTTTATCATTTAGCTGTCATTTAGTTGGATAACCCTGATGGCCATTCTCAAACTGCATGCAGCTCAGACATCCAGACACTGGATGTTTTAAACATCAGGAATGCAAACAGTCCCTGAGTCCTACTATCAGTTCTTGGAGGAGGGAGAAGATCCCGTTTTTGACTTCACAAACCTCCTAAAATATCAAGTCCTCAATTAAATTATTCTTCCATACATATCCACTAGCAGTCACTTTCAAAAGCAGTTTACAGGACCAGATGGACTTTCCATTTGACTTGCTACAGCTGATCTGACAAACTTTTGTGTGTCCCCTCAGGCTAGCTTCATTCCTTCTTCGTGTGTGGATTTGTTTGTTCCAGCTGCCCAGGATTTTCTCTCAAGATTCATAAGTGAATTATTGCTTTATCCACAGTGATGCTGATTGCTGATCACTTCTGTATTGATCAGTGACATGTTATTGTTAGCGCTGTTAGCATGGCAGTTCTGTAGCCTGAGGATAAAACCAAGTAGGAAGGAGAAGCCTAGCATTTCAGACAAAATGGGGCTTGCAATTCAGTTATGTGTATACTAATCTTAAGTGGAACACATTGTTCTTTTATGTTCTCAAAAATAGTATGCATTCTTGAAGATTATTCAAAGGATGCATCCCTGGCACCTAATTAGAAGGTCTGAAGTAAGTGAAGAATGCCAGATGAGCTATGGAGGAAGAGGAAGTGTTACACGAGAACAGTGAGCATGATCTCTGGCACATGCCTTCGTAATGCCATGTTCCCATCTTTAAGTGGATGACATACTGAGACAGGGAAAGATTTGGCAGGATTAACGAAGTGGGAAAGAAATGCTGCAGGAGGAATAATACTGCAGAAGAGAAGGAAAACTCAAGATAACAGAGGAAACAGTGACTAAGATGATTTAAAGAACAGCAATTTAATGTGAATTGTAATATTTTTTTTGAGGGTTTAGAGCCTACTTGAAGTTATATTTTAACTTATGAGTACCTAAGGCAACGTTTTTTTATACAGTATGGTAATTTGAAAACCATTAGCTTTGCTTGTGCCTACAGCATTCCAGATTCCTAAATGATATTCTGTCCAATACCCACCAGGCCTTACCTCAGTAAGATATAATGGGTTCAGCTCGCATGTCATTAGATCAACATTATTTGTTATAGTTATTTGAAAATGTATAAGCTGAATCTCAAGTGACCATCAAATTATGACATAAATATAAATATAGTTTAATGGAAATATAAAGCTGACATACAAATGCAGTTAAATGATATAATTGATCTAAATGATTAATCATTGAAGTAAATGCAAAATTCATAACTAATTCACAATTTTAATTTATAGTAAATAAGGGCTTACTGTTGTAGTAATCTTTAGAAGAGGGCATATTTTTCCTCTTTTTAAGTAATTACTATATACGCACTATTTAACTTTCAAAAAAACAAGCTTTTTATTTAATTACTTCTTTCTGCTAAAGTAGCTGGTGGAGAAAGAATAGTTTTCTTCACTGGAATTGGCTTGTTCAAAGTTCAACAATATTGGAAAAGCAGGAAAAAATATTTTATTTTTTTTTTTAGATTTCAAGTTAAAAATCAAAGTGGTGAAAACCTGAAGGACTGTGGTGGTTTTACCGGGCTGGGCAGCTTAGCTCCAGCACAAGTGCTCTCTCACTCCCCATCCTCAAAGGGGAGGTGGAAGAAAACACAATGGAAAGGGCTCAAGGGCAGAGATAAGGACAGGGAGATCACTCAACAGTTATTGTCATGGGCAAAACAGAGTCAACATAATGAGACTGAAATAATTTATTGCCTATCACAAAGAGACTAGAACAGTGATAAATGAAACTACAAACACCTCACCTCTCCCCCCATCTACTCTCTTCTAACTCCTTCCCCAGAGCAGTGCAGGGGAACAGGGAATGGGGGCTGTGGTCAGTCCCTGACGCTTCATCTCCACCGCTCCTTCACGGTCACTCTCTGCCCCTGCTCCCCGTGGGGTCCCTCCCACGGGATGCCGTCCTTCCCAACTGAGCCTGCGGGGGCTGCTCACAGGCTGCAGCTCTTCAAGAACTGCTCCCACATGGCTCCATACCACGGGGTCCATCCCCCAGGAGCAAACTGCTC
>NC_048895.1:93382822-93456648 GCF_011077185.1 Oxyura jamaicensis | reverse complement strand
GGGGGGGGGGGGGGGGGGGGCTCTCCACAGGCCGCAGCGTGGAGATCTGCTCCATGTGGGACCCATGGGCTGCAGGGGGACAGCCTGCTCCACCAGGAGCAGGCCGCAGGGGAACTGCTGCTGCGTGCCTGGAGCACCTCCTGCCCTTCTGCTGCACTGACCTTGGGGGCTGCAGGGCTGCTTCTCACCCCTCTCTCCCAGTTGCTGTTGTGCAGCAGGGTTTTTTGTTGTTGTTTTGTTGTTGTTTTGGTTTGGTTTGGTTTGTGTTTTTGTTTGGTTTTGTTTGTTTGTTGTTGTTGTTGTTTTTCACTTTCTTAAATATACTGACCGAAAGGCACAAACAGCATTGCTTATTGTCTTGGCTCTGGCCAGCGGCAGGTCCCTGTGGAGCCAGCTGAAACTGGCCCTTAGCTAACATGGGGCAGTTGCTGGACTCTTCTCACAGAAGCCACTCTGGCAGCCCTCTGCTACCAAAACCTTGTGATGTTAACCCAATACATGAACACAGTGCAAGACAGTGAAAGGTGATTGAAGTTAGAGATGCAGTTAAAGAGACAAAAAAAAAAAAAGCCTACTCTGTAGTAATGCGGACTGGGTTGTTATTGTTATTAGTCCTTTTTTTAACCATTTCTGAAAATAATCTAAGCATTCATCTATATTTTTACTGAACCCAAGTACTTTTAAATTTTACAGGACTACTAGATAACACCTATTTATTGAATTAACTTGATGCAGCAAATTAAGAGATAAACTTTATGTTTCTAGCACATTTTTAAGTCATTTAGGTCACTTTTTTTTTTTTTTTTTTAATGCTATCTTTGTACATTTTAACTGAGTTGTATTTTTTGTTCAAACAGCTTGAAAAAAGGCTATGTTAAAACTCATCTAAAAAAAATTAAAGAACTTGAGTCAAACTATATATATTGTTTGACTCAAACATAGCTCGAGTCAAACTATAACTTGCCAGCTCAGCAGTTCTTATGTGCAACTTTTGCTTCCTTGAATTATTTGTCTTTAGACTAAAAAAAAAAAAAAAAGACACAAACAATGAAATATATAGCGTTTTAGAAAGGATGTGTTATTTGGAAATATTTATAATTTCATATGGATTTTGTCCTAATTTGGGGAATTTTCTGGTTGGAGACAGTTCAGTGGACTGTAGTAGAGACTACAGTTATAACTCCTGCAACTTGATTTTATGCTGTACAGTCTGATCCATTCTACTTCATAAACAGATCTAATCCACTAATCCATCTCCTATACCTGAACTTTACAGAGCAAACTTTTGCTGTGATTTTCAGCCTCTCCTTGTAGCAGCAGAATCTGGGGCAAAAATGAACCTTGGCAGTTAATGAATAGTCAGTTAATGCAGTTAATGAATAGAAACAAGCTATTTGTCTGTATACAGAAGTCTTATATTCCACTATTTCTGTATATACAGTTTAGGCAACAATCATATAGATTCTGTTTTCTTACCGCCAATGCTAAATTACACATTTCACCCCAACTGGAATACTTGTAAATTACCACAAATTAACATCACTAGAACACATATTGCAAGGCTAGAAACCACAGTAAATGTTGTGGTTATTCACAGATGTATTCCAGTATTCCAAGCTCTTTTCATGTCTTGTGGAGCATTTTGTATCCAACAGTTACAAGAGGTAGATGTTGTAGGTTGGTTTGCGTTGAACAAAAATTTTCTTTTTGTTATAAATCGCCTTTCTGTAACAATTTATGATAAATGCTATTATATTTTTTTTTTGTATCCATGTAAGAACTTTTTGAAAATTATTATTAGTACAGTACAAAAGGTTTGTTAACACTTCTTTTGAATTGTTCTTTTGCTAAGAGCTTAAAAAAAAGGGACACTAAAGCAAAAAAAAAAAAAAAAAGACAAATTCAGAACTGCATGTGCAGAAAAGATACTGGCTCAGCTGAGTTAACTTCATTAACAGCTTGGGAGAAAAACTGACCACATTTTTGGGTTCCATCATGGCAAATTTCCTCAGTAGAATTTACTGAGTTTGCATGAGTAAAACAGAAAGCTTATGGATAGAGTTTGGAATTCAAGCCTAACTGCTTTGTAGGGTTTGTGCTAGCTATACATGCTGTGATAGCATCTCCAGATTTAGAAATGTAATCGATCCCATGCTGAAAAGCCAATTGAGAAATCTTAGTGGTGATGGAACTGCAAGGCATTCTGGGGCCAGGTGATATCTTGTGATAGACCATCTCAGTGAAATATCTATGTTTCTAGATACAGTACTCTTGTTCAATTAAAAGAAGTGATACTAGTGCTTCAGATGTTATTTCTGACTCACTGAGATGCTTGGAAATCATATATAGTATATCAGATACTGAAAATATTTTTTTCACTACAAAATCTCTTTCTCTTGTCAAAGTCCTCTTGTGCCAGAGCCTCATTTCTGAGAGTGATGGCTATGGAAAAGGGGAAATTTATTTTTTCCAAGACCTAGGATATTTCATCATTCTTGAAGACAAAGCAATAACTTGCCATATTGGGTCCCCAGGGGACAGGTTTGATCAGAATTTACTGTCCTGCGGAGTTTACTGGTATGCAATAATGTAACTCCTATTGTACCTCTGACATTTAAAGCCCTGGATGCTAAATGTAGAATACAGTGTACCAATTAAAGTATTTCAATTATCTTTTTCAGAACATGAGGGTGCGGACAGTAAAAGGACAAGATTACTATTCTAAAACGGGAGCAAAATTCCATGGAAAAATGGAACAAAAATTTCTTCTGGTTGACTGTAAGAAAGTCATATATGGTTCTTACAGGTAAGATCAGTCACTGAGGTGCCCATAGAACACGTGTCATCTCAGTATTTTGCCTATTGCATAATATATTTTTTTATATTTCTGAAAATTATTCCAGGAAACACCATGGGCAAATTTGATTATCTTTTCAGTAATCTATCACATTGTCATAGATACTTAATGGTAGATAACATAGCATGGAGCCAAATTTTGAGGTCCCCTGTTAATTTTTCATAAGTAAGAAATAAAGGATATAGCTTTTGATTTAGGCAAAGTTTTGGTGAAAACAGAGAAAAATACCAATTTTTTTAATATAGAACTATTGTTGTTTAACAGTAACTTCAAAAAAGGTTACCAAAGTATTTCATAAGCTCTCTTGGATAGTTTATCCTTGTAGTAATCTTCTAAAGCTAAAATTGTAGACCAGCTATATAGCATTCTGTACTATAGCATGGTCGAATTCAGAATTGTCAAAGGTAAGTTGTCATAGTCTATATTTTGTTAGGCTTTATTTTATTTTATTTATTTTCCATTTTATTCCCAGTATATTTGCACAAGGTGTAGGTCAGAAGAACTTGCATCTTTGCAGAGTTGGAAAAAAAAATAGGTTAAAGCAGGAGCAGTTTTATCTCACACATTATTAAATATTTTTTGTTCTTTTCATGGTATGCTTATCTCTTTTGGTCTACTGAATTAATTTATGGCAGCCTAATGCCTGGGTGCCAGATCCACAGCTGCTGATTTTTTGTAGATTTCAACTACTTTAAGCTTTTGAAAATCTGGCTCTTTATTTCCTCTGAGAATTGAGCAGCCCCAAATTCAGATTGATGGGTATAAATGGTAGTGAGGTAAGTGACAAGTTCATAAATGAGTCAGTGTAAGAGAGTCCAGAGAGAGTCTGCCTGCTTTGACATCTACACACAGTGTTAGAGTCTGTGAGAATGTGATAGTTTTTGTCATTTCATTTTGAAAAATAACACTGCTTTAAGATCTAGCACAGGGGCTGGAATCATGAACTTTTGTAGAAATTAAACTTGCTTTGAAAAAGAATCTAGTGATTTATAACAGGAAAGATGAGTTTTTCTGAATGCTTGCTCTCTGAACTCAATTTAAAGTTAATTATTTACAAATAATGCAAAATATAATGTTCTTAATAAGAACTTCTGTGAGAAAGAAAAAATAGAAACAGAAAAGTGTCATGTTTTAATTTAATCTCAGCACAGTATTATTTCCTGAAAAATAAAAAAAAAATAAAAAAGCAAAACAAATAAAACGAAATCAACAAGCTATTTATGTGAATACAACAAACCTTCATCACATAGAGAAGACAAATGCAAATAGAACAAGTTCATTGATTTCATTTCATTTTCTTCACTTACTTTTCTTCACATGAAATTAGGGTCATAGGACAGATGTTTTTGTTTGTTGTAATCTACAAATTACATGGTTTCAACACCATGATATCAGGCTTTTTGAAACATCCTGAATGTACTTGTTAATTTATTTTATCTCATTTTATAGCTATAAAGTAGTTATAGCTACTTATCTTTGAGCATGTGTTCAGCCTTTAGAAGTACAGTAGAAAAGAGGAAAACTTCCTTCATCAGGATACAGTACACCGCAGTTAATAGAAAAATTAATATCCAAACTGGTGTGCATAGTAGAAAATGAAAACAGTTTAACAGTTTTGAGCTGCATCATTTTGAGAACATGTTTAGCGTGAAATATATTCAGACCTGTGGAAACAGTTCTGTGTATTATATCAAACATACTTTTTTCACACTTAGCCACACATTGTCTCTGATTTAGGAGTTGGTCTAGTCAATCCTGGCTTAGTCTTTGTAGAGGTAATTTTGCACCATCAGGTATTTGATGTTGCACACTTGTGAATAGCTTTTTGCAATATCCTCTGTTTATAAGGGCAATTACGTAGTTATAGACCCAGTCCTGCTCCCACCGAGAGCAATGGAAGTCTGCCACTGAGGTCAAATTGTATTAGATTAGACCTTTCAAATCCAAATTATATGAACCATGCCACCATTTATTTATTCATTAAGAAAGTATTTGTGCCAAATCCAAGTGTGTGTGAAAACTTTCTATATATTTTTCTCCTATCAAGAAGGTCCAGTGAAATACATTAGTTCAAAAGAACTTTTTCTAATGGTCATTTGTTCTTCTTTCAGCTTTATGTGGTCTTTTGAAAAAACCAACCTCAGTATGGTTCAAGTTATCACAGGACAGCTGGTTGAATCCTTTGATGAAGAATTCAGGACACTATATGCTCGTTCTTCTGTTCCTAGTTCATTTGCCCCAGAATTAGTGCGGGTTAACAGTCGCAGGACACTCTGGGATAACGACACATACCAACACTCAGTGTCTTCCTTAGCTTCTGTTTCTAGCCAAAGAAACCTTTTTGGTAGGCAAGACAAGATTCACAATTTAGATCCTGTTTATTTGAAAACTCGAGGAAGATATGCAGTAAATGAAATAGATAAATTTGGATTGAGAAATCAAGCCTATAATAAACAACCATTTCATCCAGGTTTTAATATGCAAAATCCAATCCAGCAGTATCAACCTAGTGAAAAAAATGAGCACTGGAAGAGACATAGTTATGCTGGGGAGAAGCCAGAAAGGACACCTTACCTATTGCTCAACAGAGCTATTAATAGAGCCAATAATCCATTGAATACTTGGAAAATGCCATCTGATAGCCTTAGTATTGTGTCTTCATTACGAGGAGGATATGCAAATAACTGCAATCCACCCCAACAAAGTTTCGCTGATCAGTTTTCACGACCAAAGGTAAATCTTGCAGAAAGAAATTCAATTGTGAGGAGGTCTTTTAATGGGACAGATCATCAAATCCGCCATCTGCAGCAAAGGATGCCGACCCTCGAACACACAACAAAATCATTCCTACGTAACTGGCGAATTAAGTCGTACTTAAATGACCAATCCGATTATCCAGTGGAGTCTAATGGGTCAGCTTTGGGTGACAGATATGATAGCTATGACACAGCTGAAAATATTAAAGCTCATGCCCTGTACTCTCATTCTCGCTTACGATCGTCATTGGTGTTTCAGCCAACTTTACCCGAACAGCAGGAGGTAAGCAGCTGTGCAAGTTCTTCAAATTCAACTATAATTGGGTCAGAGGGAAGTGCAACACCTAAAGGGACATCAAATCATGCACCAAGTGTGGAAAATGGAACAGATAATACTTTAGAAGAGCTTAGTACAAATGTCCAGCTTAAATCAGAGACACCAAAAAACCACAGAATTCATACTGCAGACAACAGAAAACCTGTGGTAAATTCACATGCAGCAGGGGACCCATCCATTTACTTATACACAACCCTCTGTGCTGACAAACATGCAGAAAATCTGAAGAACATTCAAAATGAAAATATACTTAAAAGGAGAAGCTTTCCCATGTTTAATTCAAAGTCCATATTAGACCCTGGTGCTGACAAGCATGCATCCAGTTATGTTTACAGCACATTGACCAGGCATAGGCTTAAGCAGCCAGTTAGTCCAAAACTTCCAGAAGACGCTCTGAAGAGCTCTAAAAGTTTGCATAGTGTGACCAACCATTTGCCACAGGAGGAAAAGAACCTCAAAGGAGAGCTAAAGAGTCCAACTGCTACTAAGGCAATCTCTATGGCTGTTCTTGCTGAAGCGAGCAAAGAGGAGTCTAGTAAGGATTGCACATCAAAGAAAGAAAGTAAGAACTCCCCAAGTTTTCTAAAGAAAGGATCCCAGAAACTGCGGTCACTTCTTAATCTCACACCAGACAAGAAGGAAATCTTGTCAAAAAACAAAGGTCCCGCCTTTTACAGAATGTGTAGTAGTTCTGACACTTTGGTTTCTGAAGAAGAGACTCAAAAACCAAAGATCTCTGAAAATAAGACAGATTCTTCCCCAAGAAGAAAGAGAAATACATCAAATTCCCAAGGTAGCTTGAACAGAAGTAAAGAAGATGTCACTGCAAGCCCATCAAAGTCTCCAAAGTCTCCTAAATCACCAAAGCCTCAAAAACCTCCATCTGATGAAAGCAATAAAAAGTGTCCTGTCTTGTGCCCTCTTGAAAGTAAGTTCATAGAAACTGCAGGAGATGCATCTACCCCAAGATTTAATACAGAACAAATTCAATATCAAGACGTAAAGGAAATTACCACAAATACTATCCCTGAAAGTCCTGCTGTTTGTGCTCTACAAAGAGCAAGTTCAATGACACCACAACTGGCAAGCTCAAAACATCAAGAGGAGCTAAGATCTCGTTTGAGTGAAAGGCGTGTTTATAGTCGCTTTGAGCCATTCTGTAAAATGGAAAATCCTAGTCAACTTGTAGGAAATTTACCAAATAGTTCACATCTTCCAGATATCACAAGCAAGACCTTAGGAAATAACTATGGCAGGAGTAATCATCTGGTCAGCTACAACTCAACTGCTTATCATCCACTGCAGCCTAATGAAAATAAACTGAGGGGATTTATGCAAAAGTTTGGGAACTTCCTACACAAAAACAAGTAAAACTTCTGTTGATTATGTTGAAATACAGCAAGAGTAGCAAAGCTGTACATTCTTAACCGGATAAGACTGACAAGCAACTTTTGTAGAGCTTACTTGGGTTTCTTCAGGGTCTAGGACATTTGAATGAATGTATATACTTTTACACAATTATTCTAGAATTATTATGCTTAAGTCTTTACAGAAATTCTGTGTCCAGAAGATGTCTCAAGGAGGTTGTTTATATTGTTTATATTGTAAGATTACTTTTATACATTTTCCTTGTGAAGAAAGCATGTGCTAGTATATTGTAAGATTAAGTGTGGAAAAAAAGATGGAGAGTGTTTTTAAACTTCAAATAATACTGTTTCTGAAGATTTGCCCTTTAAAAATAGGATAGCACTAGGAATAGTGGCTTGCATCTTTTCAGCGTTTATGTACTTTTTCAAATGTTAAACACAAATGTTAATGCACTGCATGTTACTTCAAACTAATTTTGAAACCCTCTTTTAGATTCCATCTTGGTAATAATTTACCCCGTAGCATTTATTGAAATGTTTAGGCAACAGATGGATATTACTTTATTGAATTTTCCATGTAATATTATATTGTTCTGAAGTACTTGGCATACAAATCTTAAAGTGACCTTAATCCCAGCTTTCTCAGACTTTTTTACATGGCTAAAGTAATGTGAATGTAGGATGAAAGTAAAATATATATATATTTATAAAACAAGGTGCCTTGAAAAGAACTTAACTGGTTTAAATTTCAGTGGGTTAATTACATTTGTATAACATGCCAGTATTCTGTAATGTAGTCTAAAAATATTTTTTGTTAGATTTTTCTGTTTGGTGTTGCCCCCCCCCCCCCCCAAAAAAAAAAAAAAAAAAAAAGTGGACTTACATTTCCCAGGTAAGTTTTTGAGTTTCACATGCAACAGTATGTTTTAGGTGTTGGCAGATTATGTGCAACTCTAGCTTTATTAACTTTTTTTTTTTTTTTTTTTTTTGTAATAAGGTTGTAAGTGCTTTAGACTAGGCATATGACGAAGACTGTAAGCTCAATACTGCAATGCTTAAATTTTCCATGCCCTGTTGCCTTACGTCAGGATGAATGTTACAAGGCCAGGTGCAATTAGGCATCTAAAAATGAGGTTGATGAAAATCACCACATAAATCACTACCTCTCCTAAGCCAAAAAAGTATCAGTGAAGAGTGATAGCAGCACTTGTTTAACCTTAGCGAAGGTGCTTAGGCACCTAACTACAATTTAAGGGGACATCCAGTGTTCATCCAGGTCTTTCAGTCATAAGAATTTTCCTGATATTAATTGCCTACACCAGATCAGTACTTGCAGAAACCACAGAGAGGGTGATGTGTTTGGGCAGCACCATGTCATCTACTTCTCATCTGCAACCTGTAGCCAGAACATCCAGCTGGCTCCCAGGTCTCCTTGATGTGTACTCTGTCTCTTAGCAGAAACCCTTAATGCCTATAACCATTTGGCTGTGAGATGCTCTGGGACAGTCTTACTCCACTTAAACTTGGTAAGGCTGTTCCACCACACATCAAATAATTACATATTCAGAAGGCTGAAGACAAGCAGGTAGACATTTCTCTGATGAGGACACTCAGCATATTAGAAAAGCATATTCACATCATTGCCTTGGTAGCACTGCTGCCCCTCTCAGGATATGTTTTAGGCTTGCTTTGAGAACAACTACTGAAAATTAAGCTTCACAAGTAAGATCTTGAAAAGTACTTTTTTTTTTTTCTTAGGAAAAAAAAAAAATGTATTTTTTTTCTTAGGAAAAAAAAAAAAAGAAAAAAAAAAAAGATGGTGGTTTACACCTGCAGCAGGCACCAGGCATCTCAGCATTTTGAGGATTTAGGTAGTATTATAAATTTTCAGCAACAGAAAATCGGAAATTTGGGTAACTTCATTGCTGAAAGCTTCTATACCTTGTACAGGGTCTTCATGTTTCTGAAGCATCTTTTAGGAGACCACTTCACTCTTAGATCTGAAAGGTCCTGCAGCGTCCTATGGTAGACTCCCACTGTAAAGGTCTTAGCTCTGTTCTTTAAAAAGAAACACCAAAAAGGCATTCCATGCACCAGCTCAGTCGAGTTCATGCTTATCACTGAAAATCCTTGCTGGCTCCCATGAACTCACCACAGCTATTGGCAGTGATTTCAGTGAAGCAATGCAAGCTTTTTATTCAAACTATTTCTCTTATTAGGTTGATGCATTATAGTAATTATTTCACCATGGGGATAGTATTTATTTTTAAGGGTGACTAGATCTGGTGTCTCAATCCTATGCTGAAAGTTTCACTCTCCACTTTACCTCTGATTGTGGAAAAGATTTTATGAACTTCTTAGTGAACATTGGTCACTTGGTTCACTCCATGCTAAAATGCTGTAGCTATTTTTCCTAAATGGCCATTCACACTGAAATACTCTGTCCTGCCAGAGGCAGCAATTTCAGACTGATCCCAAGGCAAATGGTGTCTCCTTAGTATTCCAGGCATATTATCAGTACAGGCACAACATAATTCCACAGCTACCCAGCCTACAGCAATGCAGCAGCACACTTTTTATAAGTCTTAATACCTTTTAGCAGGGCAGACAGTTTTTCAGGATGATGCCTGAATTAACTGTACAGCAAATGAACTTAACTGAGATGCAGGTGGTGCTAAAATGGTGGAGGTAGGTTTGGGGAGGATATTTAGTTTTTCCTTATACTCTTATGAGCTCTGACATACACTTGTAGGCAATGCTAGATTTGGGAAGGAAATGAGGGAGGGAGGACAATGGCCTTCTGGCAAGTTTTGAAGTGATAGTTCTTTGCATTTTGTAGTAAAATTGGGGAGATGTATCTGATACACTTTGGAAATTCTTACTCATATTCCAGAGTGGGTTGCTAATTATAGAGACCTGAGAAGGCAGATATTTTAATTTACCAAGTCACTTATATAGATAGATAGCTATATTTTGTATTTATGCACAGAATATTAAGAACCTTCAGTGAAGATCCTGGTCATACACTTAATAATGCAATAAATTAATTGTAGTAGAATTTCCTTTTTCATTTTCAGATATCTCCTCAGAGAACTTGCATGAGAATGTGAGTGCATTCAGTTCTGATCCAAGATTAATAGAACTAAATGAAAAAGACCACCACTGACCTCGGTGGCAGTTGGATCAGACACTTAATGCACTGACACCACTATTTTAGAAGTGTTACAAGGCTGAGGGCTGCTTGGGAAGGATGTGGCTCAGACACCATGGGAACAGCAGTCCGATGCCCTGCCAGCAGCCACTGTTTTAGAGATGGGGGAGCGCACCGGGGAGCTCCAAGGGCAGCTGGTGCAAGGACCGGCTGTTATTTTGTTCCCTCCAGAATTGTGCATTACAGGTGGGAAAACAGTGCTCACCCATTCGTGTCTGATTTGACTCCTGTTTGTGTGGGAACCCAGCTGTTTCACAAAGTAGAAAGGAAAAGTGTGGAAAAAAATGTACATGCTCTTTGGATCTGCAAAGAAAAGGGATATGTATATGTTTGGAATCAAGTTTTTATTTTTGATCTTCCTTTTCCCAAAGCTTGTTGTGACGTTTCTGCTTTTCCCAAGGAGATGCACTTTGTTCAATGTGTCCTAAATGTGCTCTGCACGTTGCAAGTTTGTTACACCCCACACACACCCAATGCACTCCCAGTTTTGTAAGGCTGTGAAGTAATAGTTATTACTGTGCGTGACAGTAATTTGGCCAAATGGCTTGGGAGTTGTGAAATGATGTGTCATTTCCACATTAAATAAAACTCCATTAGCACCGTAATAGATTCAGGTGATCAGAGTTACGCAGTGCTGAATGTGGCCCTCAGGAGCACGCAGCATTGGGCAACTCAGCCAGGAGATACAGACCCCGCATACGGTGCACATTCAATTAATGTCATAAAGAAACCACCCCGATATGTGGTCATAGTATCCAGTGAATTATTTGCTTCATTTCTTCAGCCTTGTAATAAACAGTTTTTACTGCCTCTTGGATTGCAAAATGATGTTTATTTTATTAATGAGCTTGCGCAGCACTCTTTATTCATGCCTACAAATATGAACTGCTTGTAAAGAAAGGTTAAAAAATAAGACAAATTAAATTTCCAGCTGTCTAATACATGAGGGTAGTATTATTTGTTAAAAACCTTGAGAGAACAAAAGCCTATCAGGCAATAGATGTTTGTGTATTGATAGGTGCAGGAGCAATACCATTCACAGAAAAAAATACCATTTTTTCAACTTTTTGAAATGTATAAGGAAATGTTGTGGTTTATAAAAACAGTCATAAGGAAAATAATACCAAAATCTGTGGCAAGATAATGGAAAAATAAAATGTAAAATGTCTCCACTAAGCTGTATGATAAATATATCTTTTTTTTTTTTTTTTTTTTTTTTTTTTTTTTCATTTGTAGCACTTCTTCCTTGCTCTTACCTGGCATAAGCTGTACAACTGACAAGTAGCTGCACAACCATATAACACACAGAGATCAGTAAGAACTTATTCCCCAGATCAATATTGTACTGTGCAGCACAATATTTCGAGTGACTTTTTTTTTTTTTTTTGAGTTTATTTTTATTTAAGTCAGAGTTAGACCAACATAAATATGCAGTAGTTTGTTGGTAATTAAGAGATGTTCCTCTGATTTTATCTTCACTTGCATGAGTACATATTCCATTAGCACCCCACTGACAAGAAGTCTGCACTGCTCAAATGCCATTTTCCCATTTCATTCTTTATTTCATGCAGGTGCTTACAGATGTCTTAGTACCTTTCTGTAGAGTCTGAAATTTTTCATTTTCAACTCTTTACTAAAAGTTTCAGTGAGGTCTCCTTTATTCACATTTGGACATGATGCCAAAGAAATGCTGCATATTGACAATGGCTTTGACAATGGCTTTGAGAAACAGGATTGAAGAAGAAACCATTTGCTTTTGGATAGCTCAGAACTGAGCTGCTTTACTCTTAGGCAAAGCTAGTAGTTTGGATTTCTACTGTAGTAACACTGACTTGTTAAGTTTTACTTAATGCCCTTCTTATTTAGAGCGGTCCCCTCCAGGTCAGTATTTAAAAATAATTTCCATATATTGCAGTGGTTTAAAAAGTGGGCAAGTCCTGTTTCTGAAAATATGGGAGGATTTAGGGTGCTAGATTACCAAATCAATTATTTGTATATCTTGAAAATATATTTGCATTTTTCTGGAAGTGAATCTAGTTTAATAAAAAAGACTGGTTATCCCTTCAGAAGAAGCCGCTGGATTTTGTGAGGACTATGCATCTTTTTCCATCATATGTGTTAGGCTAACTAAAAATTCTGTGGACAAGTACACAAGATTTTTCTTTGGCAGAAAATAAGCATTTCTGATAGGAGTTACATGATTCGTGTTTACTTTGATAGTGTTGCTTCCATATGTAAATATAGCTGGGGGAAAAAAAAAAAAAAAAATCTCATCTCTCAGAAGCAAACAATTTCTGACAGTCCAAGAATCATTATTCTAAGGACTAAGTACCAGTAGCAATATTTTGTTTTGTTTCATAAATGAATGCAACTTATTTGTTAGCATTCAAACACAGGACTCTTACATGTCTGTTGTACGTTGTCTGTTCTTGCCTCATTTAGCAATCAGCATGCTCAAAATGCAGACTGGTTGTCTACAGTTTCCCAAGTCCCAGAAAAACCAACGAAGCATTACACACCTACTTAGCTTTAAACTCAAAGGATGGTTTAAACCCTCCTGGGGTAAAACATACCACCAGCCATACATTTTTGTTAGATTTTGGTGTAAAAATCTCAGTGTAGTCATAGCTGATATACTTTGGGAAACAGTTGACTATATGGTTTCATTGTTTTCTTTGGGCCATGTCTAATTTTGACCCATGGTGACATCATGGCTGCATTTTGACATCGTGTTTGTCATGTTTCTTCCAAATCTCACCTATGCTGATGTGAGAGTATCATTGCTCTTGGTTTCAGGTTCTAGATCAATTTTCCTTAGTGTGGAGTCTGTGGATCCCCGGTGATCCGTAAGATTTCAAAAGGTGACTTGAAAGTGAGTTCAGATTACTGCAGAAACATGACCAGACAAAAAGAAAAAAAAAATAAAAATGCAAAGGAAGCAAGTAAATCAGAAGATTCACATAAGAGAACATTCATGATATAATTTTTGCCAGTTGAAACTGAAAGCTCGTATTTCAGTACTGCAGAAGTGAAATAGGGATTCAAGTAGTAATAATAATTAGGTGGTCATTGAACAACAACAAAAAAAAAAAAAAAAAAAAAACTGAGGAACGCTGATCTAGAAGATGCAAAACAGTTGTGAGGGGTGCTGCAAGCACACAATACCCAGAATAGGTATTACTGAGTAATTTCTGAGGAGAAAAAAAAGGAATTCTGTCAAGTTGGTTTTACTACTGATATGTTGGTTCCAATACTGACATCAACTGACTCTTGGTTTTCATCTAAAATTGTTACTTGATATGTAAATCCTTTTTCTCAGATGGAATTCCTGGATTACATAGCAACTATGTTATGGATATACTGTGTTTGTACAGATACAAACCAAAAAGTGTCTTGAAATAATTTATTACTTTTATTTTTTACCAAATAAAATGTTTCTTTTAAAGCTCAGCTCATTTGTGTGTTTTTGCTTTCACTGACTCATATTGTTATTAACATTTTTCATTTCAAAATTTAGAACATGTTTTTAAAAAACAGTGGCATCAGATACGTTGAGTGAAATGTTGTAAACTGAGGTATCAAGGCTGCATGTGGCAGCATCAGTGTTTGCTGAGCTGCTGCACCTTGTACAGGACCCACAGTCCACCCAAATGGAGAAAAGACCAAAGCTGACATCACTTTAATGTCAAATTTCTGAAATAAAATATAAGTCGCAATAAGCTAGAGCAAAAATTAAATGGAGTAAGGTCAAATATATTTTTGTTCTATGTTTACTTGCCTTGTATAACTTCCTTGCTCTGATACTAGGTTTCGTTTTACTTCCTGGTAATTCTGTCCCACTCATGATGTCAGGTTGAGTAGTCTTTTCTGTTTCCTGCTTCCATCTCCATCTTAATTTCCCGTTTCCTATTTACATGAATCATCCTTCAGAAGTCTGTTTTCCCTACCCCTTGCCTTGCTAATACTATTGAAAAAAATCACTTCCATCACATTGCTTGCCAGAATTAGCTTCCAGCAACTTCTCCATGCATGAGTGCATGCTACTACTGAATGGCTAATGAGAAATTGATTTTCAGTCATGAATGTCTGTTTGGTTCCTTTGGAAAACAAGTAGAAAACTGTAACCTTTCTGAACAGCTTACAGTTTGTACTTAAAGGAGGAAGGAAATGAAGAGGAGGAGAGGAAGTGAAAAGAAACAAACAAACAAACAAACAAGCAACAGTGAGGTGGTTACTCAGTGACCACATATGAAAACTTCAATGCTTAGAGTTGTGGTGATGCATACACAGGCATACATGCACGTACTTTTCTGCATTATACTGAGGCTCCAACTTAAACAGGAACTTCTACTTACATAGAAATAAAAGTAAAATTCATCTCATTTAATTGAGCTCAAGCCTTTTCTCAGCTCCACCTACAAGAACTCATTGTAATTCCCATCTCTTCTTTTCTTCCTGTTTCCCTCACTTACATCCCACTTAACCTCACCCTGCCAGCAACTCTGTCGGCAGCATTCCAGCTCTACTAGATAAATACTGAAAAAATGAAACCTTTAATTTTCTTGATTTATCAAGAGGATCAGATAGGAAGCTATGCCTATAGCCAAATGAAGACAAGACTGAAGACCACAAGAGCTGGTAGTTTCTGAGAGGAAAGTATGTGTGTGCCATTCAATATGCAAGTTAAAATGTGCCAGTATTTCAAAAAAATGTTGAAAAAAATAGATTAACTAGGTTGAGGTTTATTGCAGAATTACTTGAATCTCCAAGAACTGGTCATAGCTGAGTTAGAGCTGCCATCCCCACTTGGTGGATAGGGAGCCTAAGGACCAGAAGCTCCACTGAAACCACAAGCAGGAGCAGCCATCAGTTCAGACACATGGTCACCTCATTCTACCTCCATCCAGTGCCAATGCCTTGGATTTGCCAGTAACATTAATGGCTTGGAGAGCCCACTAAACTGGCTCTTGGTTAGCAGAAAGACAGCACTTACTAACTGAAACACTTGCTTCTATTAAGTGCCTCTAAAGCTGTTACTTTTTATAGTGCACATCCTTGTATATGACAGCTTTTCCCTGTATATCTCAAAAATGCCTGGCTTTTGTACTGTATTTGAGACACCCAGCTATTTTTGTCCAGGAAGAGTAGCTAGTGGCACTTGAGGCATTGTACTGCGATAAGAGTCAGTAGGTAATCAGTGCTTCAGTAGTTAAAAAGATTAAACACCACTCTCTGTATATAATGGCCAGTTTCAAGCCCATCAGCCACGGCCTTCACATTTGTTCTTTTTGACTTGCTCTTCAAAATAAAAATATCTCTGTGCTTTCCAAGGTGGGACAGACTGTCAGCTCTTACAGTTTGGTACAGCATTTTTGAGGTCCATGAACACCTGCATCCAAGCAAAGATGAGGACTCAATCTATGAATGGAAGAGTCAATGAGGAAGCCAGGGGCTGGTGCTCCCAGAAACTCTTCATGATGTTTTCCCATAATTAGAAGCACTACAGCAATCAAACAATCAATGCAGGTGGTTGCTGCATTATAACTTAGTACACTAATAAGAGGCATGCATACCTCGAAATTCATATCCTCTGTTCATATGCTCTTCTGAGCAGGGCAAGGATTTAGGGGAAAACACACAAGGAACAGGAGGAAAAAAAGAACTGGAGAGATCAGAAGCCTAATTGTGAGCAGATTTTTTTCTCACACCTCACATAAAGAGGCTTTAGGAGGACAGCATCTGACACTGGTTACTTGATAATTAAGTAAATAAACAGTGCTTTTCTAGTTATTTCACTGAAAACCACCTCTGGCTGAGATGGTCCCTGCACTGCAAATCTTTAGTGGTGGGGGCAATTTGCTGGAGAAATTCTTGTTTCAGTCAAGAAGATCAGAGCAGCAGAGCCCTCTGCAGCTGTCCAGGGGACTGTTTCGTCATCCTTCGATTCTTTAAATGAACAGGCAGAGACAGGATCACAAGTCACGGATCTAAAGAGTGTCCTTCTCACTTTTTGGAAGAATAAGACACAAGAGAGAAGTGTGCCTCCCTATACAGAATTTGAGAATGGATGTCTGTGGCAGTGTACTCTTCCTAGCCCTCTTAAACTTACCTGTCACCTGTAATCCTGCCTAGGTGATAGCCGTAAGTGATGGCTGTGATGAACACATCTGGTCATGAGAGCTGTAATCTGCCCATGCTCTGGGTGGATTCTGAAGATACAGATCCAAGGGCCAACTGAGTATGTACCAGCCAGATATGGCTGCTATGTACATATGATGGTAGTCAGTCAGCTTACCCCATAAACAGAACAGCCTGGCAAGCTCCCCTGTACTGCAATGGGCTTTGTGCCAGGATCTTATCCTGGAGCAGGGACGCCTCTTAAGGTTAAGGTTATTCCTTGAGGTTGAGAGATTCCTTACCTGCGACAGATACTCCATAAGTAATGGAGTTGGAATGGGATCTGGTTGTATCTAGGCTCCTCAGAGTTTCAATGGCAAAAGAGACCCCATTCCGAACCTCGTGACTCAAGGTGAGGGTCTCCCTGATGCTTTTAGTCTGACCCTGTCTATGCAGTAAATAATCAAGTGACCTTGCCATCACAAAACTAGTTAATGTCACATTTACCATTAGAACTTTGTTAAATCTCCATCCTATTCATGATTAATTTTTGCTAAATCACTATTTTCTTCAATAAATGTGTTGACCATTCTTTCTTACAAGTGAAGTACACAATGCCTTTCATGACAATGTCCACAACACTGAATGCTTTTAACTCTGTTTTCTTTTGTTTTTGTTGTACCCAGTGTGAGAAACACCTAGGAGTGTTCACATTGCAGCTCCTAGTGCACAGGGCCTGTGCAGTACCAATTGGTTTTACCTCTGTCAAAAACTGGTAGGCTTGAGTTGCACCTCATACATTGATCTTCTAAACCACTTTTCACAGACTGGTTTAATACACTGTTTTTTGCACTATTATTTCATACACCCATATGTGGGATCTACACTGAGAAATATTTTTTTCTGAGGAGTATCACTTGTTACAGAGCTGATATTCATTGTCAAGACTTGCCTGATTTTGAAGTTTATATATATTTATATTTCCGGTTTGATCAGCTCCAAAGACATCAAATATAATACAATGTTCTACAGTTTAACAGAGAAGACTTTCTCAGCAGATAATTTACAGTTTATAGTATTTAGGTTAACAGACAATATATAATTCAGTTCACAATACTATAATTTATTTGAATTATTTTCACATCAATTATAACAGTGCTAATCTCATGACCTTGAGAGACTGATTAATAGCAAGTTGATAGTTGACAATCTGAATGCAATCAACATCTATTTCATTCCTGAGCAGAGGAAGTGCAAAGGGAGAATGCTATTCCCTTCTCTCTGGTAGCCTTTGACAGGACACATGAGAAAGGCACAAAGCTGCATTAGGGAAGGTTCAATTTTGACATCAGGAAGAGTTTCTTTACTGTGGGGGTCAAGCACTGTGAGAGGCTTCCTAGAGATGTGGTTGATGCCCCATGCTTGTCACTGTTCAAGAAGCATTTGGATAATGCCCTTAATAATATGTTTTGAATTTTGGTTAGCCCTGAAGTGGTCAGGAAGTTGGACTAGGTGATATTGGTAGGCCCCTCCAAGTGAACTATTTAATTCTGTTCTATTCTATTTACATAATTTACTTGAGTAGGTACTATTTAACCTCATCAAAAAGAGTGAGCATTACATTTCATTATAAACTTGCATAAAGGTCTAGAACACATGAGCTTTTAAGAACTAGTAGGGAAAAAAATATAAATCTCATATGCTCTGTTTTGAAGCAAAATGCAAAAAGTCATGGCAGGGATTTGGAAATTGAAGTTCCATTTTCAAAACCACTGAGATAGATAAGATTTTTCTTTTGGGTTGGAGAATTAAGCATTTCATCTGGATTTCTTATAATTTGTAGACAAGCGTATCTTGAAAAACTAATCGTACTCAATTCTCACTGTTGTTTAGGGGAGATAAATAAATGTTTTTAAAAATTCTAAGGCCTTAAATTACTTGGGTGATTTTGATGCCTTCAGTCACACATTGGAAGTCCCAGGTATGCACTTCAGAGGGGGCTGCTTTCCAGAGAATAACATACTGAATTTTGGTTACATGGACAACTCAGAGTTTATTTTCATAAAATGCATTGGCATCTTCAGATGACAAGTAGAAAGTCTGAGTAATAAATAATTTAATTAAACATAAATATATAAGTTAATACATGAAAAATAAATTTCCTTTTTTTTAAAAAAAAAAAAAAAAATCTTTCCCCAAGATCAAACACAGTTTATTACTTAATAAATCCTCTTCCTTTGAATTTTAAATCCCTTCATTAACACAACTGCCTTGGGTTCCAAAATTATAGGAAACACAAAAATATGACCTTGCAAACTTTGGCTGCCTCAAGTTTCGATGAGTACTCCATAAAGAATATTTTAGTACATTCAGTACTAGCCATTACATACCTTTTTCTTCTTACTTGAGAAGCAGGAACCATTATGCCCTTGAACCCTTTAGAAATTGTATTAAAGCAAGAGAAAATATGGGTCAAAGTATTCATATCATAGTACTTCAATACTCCCCTATAAATCTCTTAATTAAATAGGAAAAAGAATCAGAGAAGATAAAAGTTATATTAGTGTCTCCATCTGCCCAAGGCAGCTGAAGTTTGCATTGGCATATTCTAATTCTCTGTTAGCAGCAAACTACATTTGCAACCTTTGAAGCAGCAAACAAAGTAAGGTAGCAAGTAAGAACATCGTAAAGCACAGGCTACCATTTCACAAAGAGCACCATGACAACCTGCTTCTTTTGTCTTTAAACATGAATCTCAGAAAGCTACAAAGGCTACAAACCTCTGCGATTTATGTGAGCAGACAGCTGCTACTCCACTGAGCACTGCAGGGGTGAGCCAGAACCTGTGCCTCCACTGTGCTCAGGGTGCCCATCATGCTGCCTCACCTGGTGGACCTAAAGCTTCTCAGCAAGTGGTCGGGCAGTTCCCATCCAAATGCTCTGTAGGTATCCCTATAAGTCTGTCTATTATAAGTCTGTCTATAATCTCAGGTGTGGAGCTCAAGCCTAGAGGTAAATGACCTGCATGGTGTTCTGGCTTATTCTCTGTCAGAATAAGCCTGGGGAGAATTCTAATACTTAATTATTAAAAGGCATTTGGATAATGCTCTTAGTGGTATATTCTAACTTTGGGTCAGCGCCAGGGCAGTCTGACAGTTGGACTTGATACGTCCTCTTCATAGGTTCCTTCCAACTGAAACTATTCTGTTCTATGTTCTTGACAACCACACATACAGAAAGAGTGGAAAATTTTTACCACCCTACCTCACCCCTATATTTTTAAGTCCCCCTTTTTAAGCACCAAGGAAGTAGAAGGGAGCATCAGCACAATTTGTCAGCTGTCCGTTAGAAAACACAAAGAGACATAAAAACATAAGAAGCAGGAATCTGACCTTGTCAGTAAGGTGAGTTAATATCTCTGTTCCTGTAAACGCTTCTGAGAAGTCTCAAGCAAAGTCTGGTCCACAGTGTTCCTCCTCTGATGAAAATTTCACGCCTGCAATCAAGATAAATTACCTGGACTTCAGTTTTCCCTCATTTCCCCAAAGAAACTCCTTCTTTCCCCTCACTGTTACCCATGTGTCTGTGAGTACGGAGTAGTGAAGATCACTGCTGAGAACACAAGGATACACTACAGAAATGTTCAAGGTACAACCAGCTTCATAGTTACAATGACATTGCTGAAGTATGTGAAGAGCCATGGGTCAAAGCCTACCCAGATACCTCTCCTCTTTTGCTTTGTCAAAAATACAGACACAACCACAGAAGAGACAACTAAAATGGTGTTTGGGCCATCCATGTCTTCTGAGATTAGGTACCAATATGTTGGTTTCACAGTAGTCTTCATATGATAACTGATTATACACAGTGATTGATATATATACATGTATATAACCTCTATAACATATAGTTAATAAATACATATTTAATATTTATGTACTTGGCCTAGCAAAGTAGCAAAATGCCTCAGAATAAAGGGTACATTAATAAATAGGACTGGTTTTGCAGATGGTTCCTCACTGGCCTCCAAAATTAAGAACAGAGCTTTCTTTGAGGTTTGCTTTAGCTAGTAATCAATTATATGAAATTATACTTAGGAAACATGTAATTAATTTTCTTTCAGTATGATGATGATGTAAGCATAAAGGGATGATCATCAGAAGAAAGGGTATAGAAAAGAAGAACCTGATGACAGACTTTTTCAAACATCTTTTTGTGTTGGGTTCTTTTTTTTTTTTTTTTTTTTTTTTTTCATGTACAAGATGCATATTCCCTGTATAAATGAAAAAGAGAAAGTAAAGATGATTCATAAAATGAAAGCAGCATGAATGAATGAATACTGCTGGCTGTACAAATCAGTTAATAATGTATTCATTACTTCCAGCTAATACTAGAGTGTACAGCTGCTACATCTAAATAACACTGAGGCAATTTCCATGCTGATTTACACCCAAGAGAGAACAGTTCCAAGTCCTGATTTTCAGGATGGGCAATATGTTTAAATAAAGGACTGGACGAGTGCTTGGGAGATTAAGGCTCAGCAGTTCTTCCATGGATTTCTTACATAACCAGTTAGGACTTGATTTCTAAACAGACCATGCAACCACATTTCTGTATCTTTCATTTGGCCTCTCAGCCAAAATAAAGAAGCAGAGCTAGATGAAAAACCCTGACTGAATGCCTTAAGCCAACAGGCACCACTTCCTTATCTGGGTTTGCTACCTGATTGCTCAGATTCAGTAGTGATGCTTCACAGGGGAAAAAATCCTGAGGAGCTCTTGGTTCCCCCTCAGCTTGGTGTGAACCTTCTGCATCAACAAGGGATGCACACAGACCATGTGTACATTGACCAGGTACTTCAAGTACGGTAAAAGGAGGAAAGCCTAGCTGAGAAACTTTAAGCACAAATGTGAGAGAGAAGATTATTTTCTCTCTGCCAGCAAGATCTAAGTATGCCTCAAAGAACTTCTTAATGGTCAAAAGAGTAAAATAATGACAACTGACTGGTGTCCAATGCTTTTCCAGCTAAGCTGGAACCGGGGATCGATTTGAGGCTTGAAATCAAGGAATCGTAGAATATCCAGGGTTGGAAGAGACCCACAAGGATCATTGAGTCCAACTCCTGGCTCCACATAGGAACACCCAAAAATCAGACCACATGTCTGAGAGTGTTGTCCTAATGCTTCTTGAACTCCTGCAGGCTCAGTGCCATGACTTGGAGTCAGGGAAATGATCTAATCTAACAAATCAATGTGATCCAGAAAAGTTTGTATCAAGGTGAATAAAATGAGTGTTGTGCAGGTGGCTCTTTTGCTGATATAGTTTCTGGTCTATGTTTGCTCTTTCCAGTACATAGTAATCCCAAGGAAAACAAACAATTAAACAAACAACAAAGTCTTCCATTTACTTATCTTCATCTTGGTAGGAACAAGTTACAATATTTTCCCTGTGTCTGTGGCAACTAGATACTGCTAGATGGTAAAAATTCCTAAACCACCCCTGGTATCCACCTTTAATTTTCTCAATTGTATGTGTCAGGGAGGTGGTGGAGTCACCATCCCTGGGTGTGTTTTAGGAAAAGTTGGATGTGGTGCTTAGGGACATGGTTTAGTGGGTGACATTGGTGGTGGGAGATGGTTGGACCAGATGATCTTGGAGGTCTTTTCCAACCTTAATAATTCTATGATAACCTTTGAAACAGAGTGGTGAATATGTTCCTTCTGCTTCATCATTTTGCTAAATTACTTCCATAACTTACAACTAGGCTTCTTTGTATAGGCTGAATCTAATTTTTAGGTTCATGAAAGACATGGGAACAACTGTGCTGTGTAAACCTCTTTTAACATTAGTCACCATGATTTACTATACTAGCAGAAGTACAGCTCTGCATATCTTTGTCTTTTTGAAATTTTAACTAAGAAGGCTTGCACATGACTCATTCCTCAAGCATTGTACTAGTTTCAATGGTGGTTTTAAATTAGTGTTTGAATTTACTTTAGGAAATCTACCATGGCGATAAAATGCTAATTTAGTTTGTTTTTCAAGAAACGTTGCTTAATCATTTGTAGAATCAAATGCACTTTACTATCTGACTTTTTCCCCATGTTTTTTTGCCAAGATGGGAAAATGGATGGACAAGTGATAGGGATGCATGTGTCTTCTCCTTGTGGGACTGGGAGCAAAGCAAGCACAGCACTACAGAAAGGAGACAAGCTGCTGGTGAGCGGGATGATGGAAGTTGTCCGAGTTTCAGCTGGGATAGAGAATTAATTTATAAAGATATGCACTCCTTCTGCAGAGTCAGGAAAAAGTTTCATCTTACCCTGCGTGAGTCAAGTATTGTTTTCGTGGCCACAGCCAGAGGCAGATGGCTCTACAAAATGGCTCCAAGGTGAGCCCAAATTTTTTAACCCTTGTTAACATGAGGAGTCTGAGAGCTGACCAGTGATGAGGGCTGTTTGCCTGGATGGAGACCCCACACTGGGGAAATGGCATGGGGTCATGGGGTCTGGGGCTGGACCGACCCAGGAGCTTGGGTCGGTCCCTTGGGACACGTGGAAACATCCATACATTGAAAAATTCAGCTTTTCTCCTCACTGACTTTTCACAGAAGATGTAAAATCAACCACCAAGACTCTGCCAGCAGCTCTCAAACCTTAAATGCTCTAAGGAGCTTTTTGTTAAGCCCTGCTGAGGGAGTGGCTGCACTAATTGAAGAAATTATTGAAATACCTGCTGTAAGCCAGAGGCTAAGTTTGACTACATAATGATGTGCTACACACCCTTACTGGGCACTGTGCTAGCACAGATAAACCCCACCATCAGTTGACAGCTTATTTCAAAATCAGAAACTTCATTTTCTTGTTACCTTCTCAGTTTCCTTTTTTTTTTTTTTTTTTTTTTTGTAGATCTGGATATTGGACTCAGCATTCTCTGAAGCCACAAAAGTCTGTGTAAGTATTTTAACAAAAACAGTAATAAATCCTTTGGAAGAGAGAGATTTTCATAAAGCACTGAGTGCCTCTCTAATAGTAACACTCTTTGAAAAGTGCTTCGAACTGAGCAACTACATGGGACCAGAAATATTCAAAATCAAACTGTTTTTTGAGTTCTTATAGGTTTTGCTATTTGACAATGTTTATCATTTATTATGCCAGCAACCTATTCCCATGCAACTAGTATCACTAGCAATAAAAGAATCATTTAAACTTGCATCTTGGCAATTTAAAAAAAAAAAAAAAAAAAAAAAAAAGATAAAATCTAATCACTCCTTAAAGAAAAATAAAGATCATAAGTAGACTGAATATAAATTGCACAGACTGTAGCTGGTGAGGCATTTTTATCTGAAAGCTTTTTGGAAGGAGATACTAATGCTCTGAAATGAAGGCACTTCCATTTTGATTCTCATTTTCATTTTGCCCCTCTAAAGTGAGCTATTTCAGTGAATTTGATAATATTTAGAAAAGTTTTCCAGAAGAGGCTGACCACTTCATTCAGTCATTGTGGAAGTGGAAATTCCAGCCCATCCAGTTCAGAATGAACACCGGCTTTCAAATAAGAGTATGCATACAAAATTGAAAGGATGAACAATAGTCAAACATGATTCACTAGAAAATCTTTAAAAATATTATTCTGAAACTTATTTTACTAGAAATATTTCACTTCTATCTTTGATTTTGAACTGAAATCTGTTCTCTATAGTTCGTCCGTTGGGCAGATTAAACACACATAACACAAATAGTTACTATTCAGATTAGTGAAGATTTGGGGTGAGAATTACTACGAAACCTTCCTCATGTTGCTTTGCAAAGGAGATCAGTGTCACTGCTAGTTAGTATATAGGAAGGTGTGAATTGAGGAGGATGAACAAAGGAATAAACTGAAAAAAGAGATGTTTAGATTAAACCTAAGGAGAAACTTTTCCTTCATGAGTGCAGCCCAGAAATGGAGGAGGTTGCCCAGAGATGTTGTTCCATCTATGTCCACAGAGGTTTCCAAGACCCTATTAGATAAAGCCTGGAGCAACCTGGCCTGATTCCACAGCTGGCCCAGCTTTGAACAGGAGGTCAGATGAGGGACATCCTGAAGTCTCTTCCACCCTGTATTATCCTGTGGTCCTAATTTATCTGGAAAGCTAGAGGAGTTGCTTTTCCACTTGCTCACCAGAACTTGGCCCTGTTTCTCATGATCCTATCTCTCTGCTTTTCCACTGTAATTTTGGGTAGCTGCAAATAAATGGCTACTCTGTGTCCCTCCAGCATCCATGTAGTCCTTCTGAAGCTTGAGGAGCTGCACTTCTGGGCAGCCTCAGTTGCCACCCTCAGCTTTGGGCATGTCCCCAGCTTGTGACACAGGAGGCATAAAGTCCTGAGAGGGGGAACCCTGAGTTCTCTCCTTCCTGCAAAAAGTCTGAAGCTGTATCTGCTGCTGAGCACAGAGACATCTCTATTTTTCTCACATGGCAATCTGCCTTCTCTGAGAAAGCATCCTCAAGGGAGGTAGACTATTTATGTTAACCTCTGGGTTTAATATGCAAGCTGCATTGTATATTTTATAACTTTAACTTCTGCAGAATATGCCTATGCAAGGCATCCTTGTGAACACTAAGTTTGCACTGCGTTCTTATTTGGACAGATTTAATGTTTCCTGATTTCCTCATTGCCCCCCCCCCCCCCCCCCACTAAAAAAGAAGAAACTCTCATGCAGTCAAGCACAAAATAACAAATGACTATTTAAAATTTGCACTGTTGTTCTGGCTTGAAAATAATTATCATTGTACTGGCATTGCATGAGATAGCCTTTTCTTTTTCTCCCTAAATAGTAGATGGGGAGAAATTTTAATTAGTTAAGTTAGTTGACACTTGAGTTAAAAGAAATATAGTTAGATTTATGTTTAGATGCTCTGGAAGTGTTTTTACACCTTACTGATATTTCAACATCAACAGAGTACCAATTTGAGCAGTTAAAATTTCCAGAAGTCTAGCTTGCTTATGCCAACTATGCTAATAAAAAGATCTTTCATGAGTTTGTAAGATAATGGATAAAACCTACACAATATTCTTTTAATTGTCTCTCTAATGTTTCTGTAATTACCAACTGCAATATTGCAGCTGCATTAAACTCTTTTCTGAAAGAGGAGGAAATGATAGCTTGCGTTCCATTCTGTGTTAAGAATATTCTGTAGAAAGTTGTCTTTGAATAAGCTTAAGGGAATGTGAAGGGTATGTTGTGGACTTATCCCAAAGAATATTTTCACTCTCAGCTAGTTTTATCTATATCCCCTCAAGACAATACCACAGTTAGCCCCAGATGTAGTTCCTGTAGATGGGCAATTTCTCCTAAGCTTGATTCATTCTGCAGCTGCTCTCAAGAGCCTCAGGACCTGTCCTTCACCCCATGGCCTAAGAGCAGGTCAAGTGTGAGGACACTGCTTTCATGGGGTGGAGACCATCAGCAGTAAAGAACATTTTTCTCTGTGAAACAAATTAGCACAGATAGAATACCTGAAAACACTTGATAACAGAGTCCTTGAGTAAGGCTGTTGTGCTTACCCTCAACATAAGTTGGAGAGTAAATTGGCTGGCCAAGCTCCTGTCTGCAACCCCCAGCACATCCTTCCATCTCCCCCAGCCTCTCCCATTCCACAGGGTCAGCCTGTCTTTGCTTCCTCAATGTGTTTTAATCACCCGGTATCTTCAAAATCACTTCAAATGTCTGTTGTTAAAAGTTCATATCCAGTAGATAATGTTTCTTATGGTTTTAGGCAGAAAAACTGCCCCAGCAGTCCTGCTCATGTCTTGATGGCTCATTCAACAGCTGGGTACATTTCCTACATCTCCTTGCCTTCTAACTGTACAAAGTTAACTCCTCATAGCCTGTAGTGGGTTTATGTGGCAAGGTTTTGGTAGCAGGGGGCCATAGGGGTGGCTTCTGTGAGAAGGATATCGAAGATGCCCCATGTTTGGTAAGGGCCCCACTGCTGACCAGAGCTGAGCCAATAAGTGATGTTGTTTGCGCCTCTGTGAGAGCATATTTAACACAGGGAAAAAAAAAAAAACGCTGCGCCACACAGCAGCTGGGAGAGTGAGAGGAGTGAGGAACAGCCTTGCAGGCGCCAAGGTCAGTGAAGGAGGGGGAGAGGTGCTCCAGGCGCCGGAGCAGAAGTCCCCTGCGGCCTGTGGTGAGGACCATGGTGAAGCAGGCTGTCCCCCTGCAGCCCATGGAGTGCCACGGTGGAGCAGGTTCCACGCTGCAGCCTGTGGAGGATACCACGGTGGAGCAGGTGGCCCTGCACCGACAGAGACTGCGGCCTGTGGAAGACCCCTGCTGGAGCAGATTCTGGGCCGGACCTGCAGCCCGTGGAGAGGAGACCACGCAGGAGCAGGTGACCTGGCAGGAGCTGCTGCCCGTGGGGGACCCAGGTTGGAGCAGTTTGCTCCCGAGGGATGGACCCCGTGGTATGGACCCATATCTGGAGCAGTTCTTGAAGAGCTGCTGCCGCCTGTGGGAAGCCCACGCTGGATCAGTTCAGCAAGGACTGCATCCTGTGGGAGGGACCCCACAGCACAGGGGACGAGAGTGACCAAGAAGGAGCGGCAGAGAAGAATTGCTATAGACTGACCATAACCCCCATTCCCCCGTTCCCCTGCGCTGCTCGGGGGGAGGAGGTGGAAGAGGGTGGATGGGGGGGGAAGGTGCTCTTGGTTTCTTTCCTTTGTTTCTCACTTCTCTAGCTTGTTAGTAATAGGCAATAAATCTTACTGTCTTCCTATGCTGAGTCTGTTTTGCCTGTCACAATAATTACTGCGCGACCTCTTTGTCCTTATCTCAACCCTTGAGCCCCTTTTATTGTATTTTCTCCCTGTTCTTCTTTGAGGAGGGGGAGTGAGAGAGCGGATGTGGTGGAGCTCAGTCACCCACCCGAGTAAAACCATCACATAGCCTTATAAAGAGCATGTAGGAAAGAAGACAAATACTGAACAAAGAGTATTTTATTATGCTTAAATGTACAGCTATTGTGCAAAGTTTGCTAGGCATTAAGAATCTAGGCATATTGCATATTAATGATGATCACAGAATCAGGAGGTATCTGCTTCTTATCCCACTAGTTTAACATCTGAACAAATCCACTGGCCCTCATGGAGATATTCCTTCATTCAAGTGTTACAAGATCACACAGAAGTGTTGTGTGTTCATCCGATATACAAGACTTTTTTTTTTACCACTGGATAAGTCAGGAGGACTTGCACTGAAATCGTTAGTCACAGTCATAATCTGTACAGATCATTGCTGTTAATGTTGCTTTGTGTGAAGTTGGACATGTAGTCATTTAATATCTATAATTAAAATCTTACTCATTATTTTCTAGGTATAACTGTCAAATGTGTAGTAGTGAGATGGTTTTATAGGTGTAAAGCTGAGAAGCCTTAGATCTATCAGCTGGTGAGTCTGACCAATACCTCAAAGGACTCTGTCAGGGCAAAGAGCAAATTTTAGGCTTCAGATACATCTGTTTTGTCCCATATAAATGGATACAAATGGCCAGACAGATTCCCTCAGTATTCCTTTCACTCACAGCAGTACTCACTTCTGTTTCAATGTGAACACCTTCCAGCATGGATGTCTGAGGAGGAAGCAGAGACTGGAGCTCCACTAACCTAGCTTTTAGTTCATAAATTCCTCTTTCAGCTACAGCTAACATAGGTACCTTCTTGCTTTATTCTCAGTTGTGCATATCTCAGTCCTAGAGAAACATGACTCATTGTGCTGGGAGTCTTCTTTTTATTTCTACTTTGGAACCACACCGACTTTGTGCTCTGTATGGGCATCTTCATGTTTCTGAATCCAGATTCAGTAAAAGCTGCTAACATTTTCACTTTGATCTTATTTCATAAAATGTTGCACTGATTTATATTGAATCACAGTACTCCTCTTAAGAAAGCCTCATTCAGATTTCAAATGCCAATGTCAGTAAAGTTTAATAAATAGCTAATCTGCAATATAGACTGTTAAGGGAATGAAAACTATCAAAGTAGAATTGACAAATTCTTCTCTAAAAATTTCATCTGTGAATCTACCCTGAAATGACCTAGGCTGTTTCTTTATTCATGTCAGAAAGTGTGACCTGGAGACCTCCTTAGTGCAAAATATTTCAATTTAATGAGGAGAAAAATGAAGAACAAGTTCATACTAGTGACACCAGCATAACTACACAGAGGTTTAGCTTTCAGAACAAAAGAATCATTAAAAAGGGCTTTCAATAGAGTTACATTTAAAAAAAAAAAAAATATCTACCCTGAAGTTTCTTACACTGCCTTCAGAGATGGCACACCACATATGGACTATGAAACCTATAAGTCAAGCCTCTTGTTTATGAGCATGGTTACCCATTTAAGGCTACTCCCTGTTGACTCATCTGAAAGTGCAGCTTACAAAATATCAAGAAAGGCTTGTATTCATCGGAGCAGTGTGAATGTGTAGAATTTCTCTGAGGTGGTTGTCTTTCATGCTGCACACCTGCTTAATAACAAAGGAGTGGAAGTCATTCAGGGATGAATGTGTTCAAAACCTGCATCTCCATGGAAATAAATGTAAGATTAGGACAGAATGAAGACCAGACCTTCAATTAAGTCATGAGGCATGAAAGTTGACCTTAGCTATCTCTTTGCAATACTTCTCAGGCATGGTTACTACTGTAGATGAAGAAGAGTGTAATTCATTATCATACATGCACCTCCTCCCACCTGCAGGCCTGCTCTGTTAAAAACAATAGTTTATATTCTGACATCACAGGAAAACACTTAAATTCCTTCAAGAATATGAAAAGTGTTAGTTCCTACTAGAGATTTTGAACTTAACAGACAGATTTTTTGAAAAAAATCCAGAGTTTTACCTCAGGAAAGGTTCATCCTGAGTTCATCCTGAGTTCATCCTGAGTTTTACCTCAGGAAGGAAGGAATATGCATAGATCATCCTTAATCAGCATGAAACAATTTCCAAACTGTATTATTTAGGGAAGCTGTATCTGAAGTAGTAAACAAAATCTAAAACAGGTATGCCCTATATGATGTGATAGTTCATTCAAGCTCTGGCAATAGAAGGGAGAGAGAGAGAGCATACATAAGCAACATAGCTTGACATGGAACAGTTCTCCATTTTTATTTATTGTTGCAGCCCTCTTACAACTCCATGAAACTCAGGCAAAGGTGTGTCATGAGAACAACACAAAGAGAGCAGCCATAGAATTTATCTTACTGATAACCGAATCACATGCGACTTTTAAAGTAAAATGTCTCAAATGGTGAATGCTGTAGGTTAATGAAGACTACTCACCATTACACAACTTGTTTGTTAAGCCATGTGTTAGATAATTTAAACAATGAGCAAGCTAACATTAAAAACTCCTCAATTCAAAAAGCTGACTTTGAAATGCAGGTGACTTTGCCTGTGCTTGATCCACCTATTTTCTATGTCAGGTATGTGTTGGGGTGGGAAATGTTCCTAGTTTCTCACTTTCCAGAGACCTCTGGATTTGAGTCAATCTGTCTACCCACTTATGAGCTTGTGTGCAAAAAGCTGTGGGAGGTCAAGAAATGCTAAATAGAAAATGTTTGAATCCTGGCTTATCAGTGTGTTTAGACATATGCTTTATCTCTGTGTCTCTTTGTCTACAGTCTAACTCTGCCTGACTCCCTAGATAGTACCAAAGTCAAAAGAGAAAATTGAAGTCTTTTACAGCAGACTAAAGTCCTAAGGTTCTTTATTTATTTGTTTATTTATTTATTTATTTTGTGATTATTATACTATATTTGTCTTTGAGAAGCTCCTCTTTTATCTGTTCTTGAATGCTTCCTTTCTTCCAGAGAGACAATTAGAAGATTAATCAAAATATCCTTTCAAAGGAAAATAGCTAGAGTTTAATTTGATTACCACCTCAAACAAGGTCAACTTACTACAAAATAATCAGTTAGCAGATATATTCAAATAATATTCCATTAACTTTAGGACAGTTCTAGGTAAAAGTAAGAGATACTTTAATAGCTGTTTTTATTAGATTGTTTATTCTTTTAAAGACAGAATAAAGAAATTGCTAGTCCTAGGAAGTATACTTTAAGTAGAAATCTAATTTTCAGGCCAGAGTTCTTAATGGAGATTAAGTATACTTTTTGCATAGCGAAATAATAAGCAAAATTGTAAACTGTGAAGACTGATGTGAAAAAGGATGTTTATGTGATCATAAAATACAACAATTGAATGAAGTGTAAATTCAAGCAAATATGGACAAAGAAGGCACTGTAAATTTGGAAAACGAATTCCTGCAGCATTGGAAAGATCCTTTCTCACAAAGGCTGGAGCCAGAGTAATAGGTAACATGTATCAAACATTTTCCCTTCTATGGGTTTGTGTCCTATGGTACCCTTAAACACATTTTGTATAACCAGTATTTTCAGACACATCAGGAACTTTTCCCTTTTCCTACTCCTGAAGAACATTTTTAGAAAAATAAAAAACCACAATTTAACAAGCATCTTGCCACTGTAATATTTATACTCACTATAAAGTTCATAATGCTGGATCTCAGGGTAGTGTTTAGAGTCCCAGGTCAGTATCTTCAAGAGTCAAATCTTTGCTTATAGCAACGGTATTTAAAAGTTCTTAAGCTGTTATCCTGTTATTCTAAAAACAGTCTTTAAAAGTCACAATTAATTGTACAGAACAGTAGAGTAAGCTCTGTTCAGATATGAACTACTAATTACTTCATCTTAATAGTTTTTATTGTACTGTTGACATAATTTTCCTATGAAAAAGCTCCTGCCATGTGAGAGTTTTATATAATGTGTTAGATTATAATATATGGCTTTCTAAGGTAGATGAAAATAAATTAAATGAGGTGTCATATAGTTGTTTTTATTCCGAACTTCTATTGTCTGAAGTTAAATCAAGATGTATATATATGCATATATATGCATATATATGCATTTATAGAGTGTGTAGGAATAAAGGAAACATTGATTATTAACAGAAATAAATAATAATAATTAAAAAAAAGATACACTTAAGTAACAAAGTAACAAGTCGTCTTCTGCTCTACACTAGGGATCAGTTTTTAGAACCAATGCAATGCATAAATATCTAACAGCCTTATGGGTTTCAATTGGTTTCATGCCTTGCTTACAAAAATTTAATTGCCACAAAACAAAATGTATGTCAATTCTGTTCAAACCAGTAATTTGAATTTGTCAGTTTCCACTAAAACTGGAGTCTGAAAATTTGCATTTTGCAAAGGCAGATGCTCACTGATGTAGAAAGGACACATCCCAATGTGGTGAGTGTCTCTTACTTGAATTACTTACCTATTTTCTCTGAATGTCAATGCAGTAATGAGAAAAGCTCTTTAAGTCAATACACATCAGTGAAATTCATCAAAAGTTATTTGAATTCCTCTGATATACCAAAGGAAAATTTTAGGACAGAATACGAAATAATCTGTCTCTGAAAGTATCAAGATGTTCAATCTGTCTAGATTGTGACTACTTCTTATCTGTCTTTTAGCATCTTGACAAACCAAGTTTCGTTACAACATATGCCATTCAGGTCTGCTGTTGTAATGTGTATCATTTCTATGGCGTAACACTGCCCTGTCCTTCAATTTCCCTAGCAATGAAGGGCTTTTTTGTTGTTGTTGATTCCTGAAGGTTTTGCTCAATTAGTCTCATGTTAAGTTGGTGTTTTGTGGTCTTGAGATTAGAGATGGCTTGCAAATCCTTTTCTAAGATTGTTATCATTGTGATCACTGCAGTCTACTATTATATTTTCCATTAAATATGTTCCAAAATCTACTGGGTACATTGGGCAATATGTAGCATTCAGACATAGGTTGCTACATTGGGCAATATATAGGGATAAACATGGAAGAATGACATCAACATTCATGTTAACAGAATATCATTCTCTTGTGAAAAAAATCAATATATTTACTAGGTCACTTGAATGTAATTTTTGCAGCATCCTATGTCACATAGTTATTAGAAATCCTGCCCTGGCAATTCTTAATGAAAAAAATAAAACTATTTTGAGCACACAAATTTTGTCCTGAACATGATTTAAGAGTCAGCTTGTGCAGCACACTGTAGTTTTCAAGTTAGCAATGACTGAGCCAGCTCCAGGACTAGAAGAATGATCGATGCATGAAGGCAACATGCTCCAGCCATACTGAAACAATATTTATTAGCTTGGGTGCAGTGTGAGCAAAAGTGGCTATAGTAGTTTTGAGATGTAAATGTTGTGTCCCCACTGGCCTACATACATAATTGACATAGCAACCAGTTAAAGGTAATATAGGATATTTTTGTCTAGCACTCCATTGCATTTAGGCACTTATGATAATGTTAACATTCAATCTGGATCTCCACTTTATTTACTGTGTAGCCATCAGCTTATCTCATAGCTGTACCTCTGAAACCATTGTCTTCCACCACAGTGAAGATGAGCTTTTGTCTGCAGCCAGTGGGCATGCACCCCTGACCTATGAGGGTCAGGTCTCAGATCTACATATCCTATTTGGACTTCCTTGTCATTTTTCTCTGTCTGTATGTGGGTGGTGTGGTTCCTGTTTTGTGTACTATATAGAGAATAATAATGTCAGAGGAGTCAGTGCTTGTAAAACTAAATTAAGTAAGGTGGTGCAGCTGCAGGTAGGTTCCTGTCAGCTCTGTCTACATAGATTGGTGTCAGAGTGGCACCTCCAATCTCTTCCTTCCTGCAATCTGTGTACCTCCCACCAGGATCCAGTATTTCTACATCCTTCCCTTCCTTTATTTGATTACACTATCATTTTCTTACTTCCTGGGGTCAAAGTTTACTAGAATTAGTCACACCATAAGAACCTGAGAGAAGCTGATAAGTTTCATACACCTTTCATTATGTTGTTCTAGAGCATGGCTTGGGCTGCTGATGCTGTTAGTGAGACTGTTCCTGCAGCTACTGCTAACTGTGCCCCAGGAAGATTGGGCCTTTGCACATTTTGTGTTTTCTTCTTGCCCTGATCTGAACAGTTTGTTAGTATTCTGCAGTTTTCTTCAATTTTGCTTTTGTTGCTATCATCCATCTATGGTTATACATTTATTACCATCCTACACGTTGTCTTTCGCTTGCTAGGATTTTGTCTCCAACCTGCTGTGTGCAGAAACCTCAGGTCCTTCACTTTTGCATTGGAGCTTCACCTGGTGTTCTCCCTCCCAGACTTTACGATCAGATTAAACCCATACCTGCTCTGATGGGCTACTGCAGATTTCCTTTTATTTACATCACAAGGGGGTTTATTTAGTACATTAGTCTCTTCAGTGGACTATTATCTATTTCATTGGACGATGTTTTATCATGTTTCAGCACTGTCAGCACCTTTTCCTCTCTCTTGGTATTTGCCATCAGTTTCTGAGATGGAATTAATGCCAATTGTACTTTTCCATTGCTTTGTAAGATCCTGGGGGATCATCATTTATTTTTGTATCTTGTTTTGCGCTAACAAGTTTGAATTAATCTGGCATGTACTATGACCATGGTAAACTTAGTATGCCATACCTTGTAAAATCTGCCAGCAATCCTTATCACAGCTCTTGCTGGCATGATTTAGCTTTCACAAGCCAACAACTGTGACCATGCTGTTCTCAACCTTACAACTGTAGAAGCCTGTCCCCACCTTTTCTTAAAAACTAGGCTGTGATTTCTCAAGCCTAAAAAGTTTCCTTCTGTGGGTGATCAAAGACACACACCTTCACATACCTTGCACATTTCCCTGTGTGCTTTCAACTAGGTGTCCATGTCAAAAAGTAAGGTTCTCTTTTCAGGTATAGTGTTGTCTCTAGGTGTGAAATATGCAGCTATTAAACCTTGTCAGCTCTTAAATCTGTTAATATTACTGTCTGGATCCCCTTAAAGATTCCCTCATCCACCCACTGTGCACAAATTTGCTGATAGAAAAAAAGCAACTCCATGTGAGAAACGTATCTTGGGTTCTGGCCAATGCTGGATTTTGAATTCTTCACTGTTTGGAGTAACCCATCTTTGCTGGGTTGACTGGAACTGCTCCTCAGCTATGAAAATGCAATCCAGTATATTAATATGCCTCGCACAGTGTCCCATAGTGCCCCAATGTTTTGTCGTACTCAGAATTTCTACTGCTTAAAATAACTTTCCTTATTATGGATATTGTAGCAATGCAGCCTTAAAAATAGACACTACATTCACTTCATTGTCATCAGCAAAGTTTGTCTGAGATTACTTCCTTTCTCCTTTAGCAGTTTGTGACAACATTGTAGGCCTTCTCTCTGAACTGGTGGAAATATCCCATTCCAAAACCCATAGACCTGAGTGCTTCTTCTGTCAGTATAACTCCACTCTGGGACTGTCACAGTTAGGAAATCTGAGAGAGAGAGAGGCAAAAAAATCAAGAAATATTTCAGGTTGACTTGACTTAAAGCATTTATTTTTTCCCCATTGTATACAGCACATATTTTTCTCTTAATCCTGATTTTTGTTTTCACTTTTGACCTTATGATTTTGTTTCTGCATTTTATCAGCATCGTAGTTTTGACCATTGTTATGATCTTTCCCTGCAAGTTCCCTTTAATGTTTGGAGGCATAGCTCTCTTTCTGTCAACAGCCTCTCCTAGAGATGCCTGTTTACCTCACAAATGACCATGCTTCCCATTGTCAAGTTTTTGTCCTTGGTTTTCAATGTGGACAGCAGAATGCCAGACTCTGTAGCCTATCCATTCTTCCCTGCTTCTTGGTGTCAGTTTTAAAAGATAAGGCAAAACAGCAACACATTTATCTCTTTGTAGTCTCTCTCATTAAACATTTCTAAAACTGTTGCAGTGTTCTCCATACCCTTCTGAAGACAGTAAAGCCACTCTTTACTTTTTTAAAACTTCATTGTCTGATCTTTATCCTCCATGGATATATCTGTGTTACAAAGAGAGTTCTTGCTCTTACAATTGTGCAGCATTTTGATCTGCAACACCAGCATTCCCAACAGTCTCAGTCCCTGCATGCTAGCTATTTGCTCTGCTTCTCATACCTGATTTGTTTTCCCATGAATCACACCACCTTTCTTCTTTGCAGGTCTTAAAAAACAGTGTGCCTAACAGCTAGCCTACAGCACAGGATTTATTTTTTATTTTTTTATTTTTTTTGGATAAAATTGGTATTTCATTTAAATGATGATTTGCTACAGCTTTAATTCAAGTAATAGTCATGCAGAAAAAGACTTTGAACACCTTCTTACTTTTCCCTCCATTAGAACTTGCCATGGCCTTCACAGATGATGCAGTGTCCCAGAGCTGGTCAGCTCTATACCCATGGGCCAACTCTGCAGTTTGCCTTATGGCTGGATAGTCCTGTGATTCCAGACATCAGTTCCGTGTTCGTTTCCTGCTACCATCAACTGACATGCAAATCTTGTCGTAAAGTAATTGCAGTTTAATTAACATTTCTTTTCAGCTTTGCTTAGCTATAGATTAGACCATGGGCTTGTTTTTGTAGCTAAGCCTTCCACCTGCCTTGACACTCCCTCTTCAGAAAGCAAACTGGTTCCATGACAGCACTGCCAAGGCACAGCGGCAAATTCTTTGTTTATTTAAAATGCTTGAATTCCAATGAATGCAATGTATTTATGTGATTCATGCTTTCTTCAGGTGAATGTTTTTCTCAAAATATATTTAAATTAAAATTAAAATAACAAAGAAAACATCTGGGCATGCATAAGCATAGACATTTTGAAGGGCAGCTGGTGCAGACATTAGGGTACAGCTTTAAAGGTGTTTTTCTCTGTGTGTAACCAGGTCTATCAAATGGTATGAATTGCAGTTACTGTATTTGAGAATCTGTCCAAGACTTCAGTAATAATTTTGCCAGAGCAAAGATGATAAGATCTGTGTAGCTGTTTTTTAAAGACTAATTTAATGCTGCTTATTTTAGTTTACAGTGCTCAAAAAAAAGCCTTAATACTCTGCTTCATGCCAAAACATACAATAAACAATTAAAAATCACTAACATGTTTTATATGGCATGGGGTATTTCCATGTTTGATAGTAACTTTTCAGATAATTGCCCAGTGTATAAGCTAGAGATATTTTATGGAATTTGGCCATTAACCAGGATTGTATATTTGCAATACTTGGTATGCTTGGAAGAAGAAATACTTTGAAACAGTGAGAGGGACCCTGAATTTTACTTTGTCTTGTTTTGTGGCATACTCAACTAGAAACTTTGGATTTGAGGGAGGACTCGTACAGAAAGTTAATTGTTTGTGGCCTCAAGTTCCAGATAATGACCTAGTTTGGATTTAAAACAGATAGATTAATTTATAAAATATACTGGAGCCCATTGTTCCAAAAGAGTAGGGTCAGGATATGTACACCTGTAGAAAAAACTTTACCATTACAAAACATAATGTCACATAGTCACTCCAACTTCTCACAAGGAAATTCAAGGCAGAATTTTATTCTGAGCTACAAATCTCAGTTTAATACCCATATAAAGGCATGGACCAGATTCTACTGACAGTTAGGGTTCAAAACACATTAAAATAATGTTATTCACTGGTTTCATATTTATAATTCATTTATAATTATGCAGAAAAAAAAATATATGGAAGTCCAGAAGTTTAGAATTTCAAACCTGATTGGAAGATTTTCTCTTGTGAAAACTTGGTATAGGCATGAACATAGCAAAAAAAAAGTGTTTATGTCTATCCATTTTTAAAGATGAAACTTGACTTCCAAACACTTCAGTTTCCATAACACATGATCAGTATTGCAATATAAATACCTGATTTTCTTTAAAAATTTAAAAGCCTTACCTCCTGTCAGGCACATGGCTTCTGTTACAACTAAAAAAAAAAAAAAAAAAAAAAAAAAAAAGAGAGAGAGAGGAAGGAGGATGGGGCAAAATAAAGATCCTTAAATTTAAGAGATTAAAGGATAAGGATTAAAGCATATATATATATATATATTTCAGTGCAGTGTTTTATTACTGATTAATTCAAAGATGTGGGGAAAGTCCACATCATATGTATAGAATCTTTAGGCAGATCCACTGTGGAAAAGAGGTTGTCCAATAAGGAAGTCATTGTAGGAACCGTGTCATTGATTATTACATGCAAAAACATACGGGGAAAAAAAAAAAAAAAAAAAAAAAACATTAATTAAATCATTAAAAACAATTGTAAGGAGCAAATTAAATAATTAAAAACCATTGTAAGACATTATAATAAATTAATTAAAATAAAATCACGAGCAATGCAGAGAGGCCAGATGCCAAACATAAAGATCCATCAGCACATTCTTGGCTGTTAAAATCTGTTTCGTGAGTCCAAAAATGTAGGCAGAAGCACAGTAAACCAGAGGAAAGGATCTGACCTCCTCTTCTGCAGTGAATTTGCTTTGCTCACCTGGTGAAGCTGTTTCACCTACTATGTTATCTTCCAGGTAGCCATGATCTTATCTCAGGTGCTAGTTGACACTGGTGTGCAGCTGGCCCACTGGCCACCAGCAACCTCTTGATTCTCTTTTTTTTTTCTTAGACTGTGAAAAAAAAATTCTTTGAGTATAATGTTATTATGTTATCATTATGTTTCTTATTTTTTATAATGCTATTATTATGGTTTTTATGTTCATAGACTCTGGTAACACCTGTTGTTAGTCTTTTGTCTTTCTGTTCTGCATAAATTTAGCTTTTGCATCTTCCTTTCCCACTTTCACCCTGTGGCTTTTTGATAGGTCTCCTCCATTTTTTTTATTTAGTCTATTCACCTAAACTGTGGGCATGCAGACAGCACTAAATACCGCAAAGGAGGTTGTGAAAATTAAATTAATTAGAATACTTATTGGTAGTAAGTTGTACAGACAGGTACAGACCTATATACATGCTTGTGACTTAATTCAAATTTCACCAGAGCTCTGAAAGAGAAGTGTGATTTTCCCAATATTTTAAGAACATACCAGAAATAGATTATATATGTGAATGGCACTGTTAAATTTGTTCTTTCTTTCTTTCTTTATTTATTTTGCATGTGTGCATTTTTAAAAATTTGTTCTTTTTTTTTTTTTTTTAATAGGTTTTGTTGGTCTATGTTTATTCAAAAGTAAATAAAGCTGCAAGGTTTGCCTTGATTTTGTGTCTACACTCAACATATGATGGCCTCTTGGTTTGTTGGTTTCTTTTCAAAATCATTACTTTTTAGACTGTGGCATTCCTTCCTTTATAAATACCTGAGATCTCATCTAGACAATATGTTCAGTCTCTATCCTGAGGCCAGTTCTTTATCCTTTATGAGGACTAGGGGAAAGAAGATTGAACATTAATTTTCCAGGAATCTGAACAGGTACCTGGCAGTGTCTGCTGAAGCGTATAGCTAGTGAGCAGCACTGCCTGGCCGCAGAGAAAAAGGGCTCTGTAAATTCTGCACTGATTTAAGCTCCATCTCACAAAAGACAGTCCCATGAAGAATGGAGACTAATTTTCCTTTTCTTTTCCTTTCCTTAGAATGCATTCCGAGGAATGTATGAAATTGCAAGTAATACTAATCATGAAATGCAAGCAAAGGCAATGGTGTTTGTTATATTACTTGTTTTCCTCCAACCCACAAGCCAAGGTACTGCAGACAAGTGCTTTAGCTCCATCTAGGAGGCAAAGAGACTGTTACTACATCTACCTAAAACCAGATTCCACAGATGTTCTCATTTGTAAGCTACATTTTAAAGGCTCTAATGAATTAATCTTGCTGTATATCCCTGAGTCAGATTGACATTTCAATCATCATTTCTGTAGATGAAGTTCTGCAAGGCAAAGAGCCTGATTTTGCCCAGTATAGCAGCAGCTAAGTTTACATTGTAAACTGCTCAGTTAAGATGAATAGAGCCAATAGAAAATAAAACATTATTTGGATGGAATGAATTCACCACTGAAAAGCCTGAAAAGCAGAAAATTAATTCTAGTTACATTCATTAAGGGGAAAGACACCTCTTAATGGAAGAAGTAAGAAATGTATAAGAAGTAAATTTGGCCCTGAATGGTTCGTTTAAGGTCACACAAAGTCAGATAAAGAGATGGAGTCAGTCCCCACTGGACTTCTACCACTTCACCCAGCAGGCAATCCACTCCTTCCCAGTTAATAGGAGTCTGCCATGCCAAAGGATGAGGTGAAGAAAAACCTAGAGCAAATTCTGTCCTACAAAGAGATGAGAATTTCCATTTTTTAAGTTTATTTTAGCTCTAAACTGCCAGAATTCCAACACACACACACACAAAGCCCTACACGCTTACAACACTTGTACCAGACTGATGTTGAATTGCTGTTTTACAAAGGAGTAGTAGGGTTTTAACCATCTGTTGTAGCAGTTATTTGGGAACATAAACATCTTCTAGCCATCAGTATCCTGTTTTCATTCTTTTCAAGATAGTTTATCAATTTAGTCAGTGAACCATGAAATCAGGGTTGATCTCCTGCTTCTATGGTTTTCCTGCTTGTTTCATCGTATGTATTTTCCTCTTCAGATATTGTCTATTCCTTACACATCTAACAGATTGTTCATGTTTCATCCTTTCCTCTGCTTAAGAAAGCCTTCATTTTGTACCTTTTTTCTAAGCCTTAAAAGAGCCCGTAGAACATCTCCAACCTCTTTATATATCAGTGAACTGATCCAAATTACAGAATGTTTTTCTGCAGGCCCAGGAGTGTATCTCCAGTTTTCCACTGTCTTAATAAACTGTAATACATGACTTCTGACATTAAACTCAGACAGAGGCAGAAATAAGAATGTTACCACCTGCTACCTAGTGTTTTTCTCGTAGTTCAGTTAAGCTTACCATTTTTCATACTCTTCCTTCTGCATACACACACCATCAAAATGTAATTTCCAAATTAAGAGGGTTTTTAAGGACCTGACGATTTGAAGAACTTTTGCTTTTCCTTTCCTTTTCTTATGTTTACAATTATACTCTAAGCTTCTTATTGCCCTGAAGCCACAATACTGCAGGAGCCCTGAAGAAACTTTTCTGGTTAGTTAGTTGGTTTGTTTATTGTTTGTTTGTTTTATGTCATGCAACCCTGTTTTATTTTTTTTTAGATCACGCAACCGCAGTATACTTCTACTGCATCTGAGCATTCTCACTCAGTAGCTTCACTCTGCTACCAATTACTTTACTAAATTTGATGGAACCATTTATGACTAGCAACGATATCAGTGTCACCAGAACGATCTCTCAATTTCTGATCTCTGTTTCATTCCTAGACTCCCTGTCATTATCACATTTTGATAATGGCTTCCTTTCACCACTGCATAGAAATAAGAACATGTAAGAAAGTTGAATGTCATACATAACTAAAAACAACATTTGGATATAAGCAATAACATTAATAATCTGGAGTAACTGTACTGATTTTCTTGAAGCTATTCCAAATTTTACAACACAGCTGAGATAACAGTATAAGCGTAAATACCACCTAGGGAGCAAAAGAACTTTGGATAACGTAGGTTTAACGACATTCTTATACATAAAATTCAGAAGATAAAATAAGATTAAATAATATGCATTTGGGGAACAATGATTGCAGTTACAGAAATTTATATTCCAGACACTATGATTGCTGTGAAAGCAATATACCCAGTACATAGTTGACAGTGCCTCTACACTGCCAAAATAAAATGTAAATGGATTCCTCAGGCCTCAGTGCTATACTTAACAGCAGCCAAAGTGAGCATGTTTAGAAACATTTCAGAAGACTCTAATGGCTGCATTTATGTAGAGTTTGAAAGTTAAAAGATCCTGTAGGGTTTAGATCAAAGCTCTGTTCTAACTCTCTGCATGGGACTTATTCAATCTATATGTGATGGATGCCTGCAGATTAAACTCTTCGTTCTAAAACATATAGAAATGACATTTTATTATCACTGTTTTTTAACAAGAACCCTGCCTCTTTGCAGAATGAAAGTACTCAACTAAAATTCATGGTTAAGCTTTGTTTTTAGGCACAAATATGCAAATTCTATATACCCCCATACTGCTTAGTACAGTCTTCTCACTATGACTGTTATAGTTTGCATCAGTGTTTGCACCATAAAACCTCTTCATAGCAATTTGTAACAAAGATTGGAAGTACTGCTCTAATACACTATTTATTACAGAATATGCAATTATAAAATGCATAGGAGTGGTTTAACTAACTCCTTTGCTTTACATGGCAAATATTTAATTTCTTCATGAAGAAGAGTAAGTAGGGGCCTTTCTTTAAAACTTTCAGCTCACCAGTATTTGGAGAATAAAAGCAGGTTGTTATTAGAAGTGTGACCATATAAGTTTCTTGTCTATCCCATTTGCTTTTTTTTCCCAAGACCAATACAAATACCATTTTGTTGTTGTTGTTGTTTTCTCTTACATGCTACAGAAGCTGACATTTTTACATTTTGTTTGTTGTGGTTTAACCCAGCTGGCAACTAAACACCACACAGCCATTCGTTCACCCTCCCCACCCTCCCCCCTCTCTCTGTGGGATGGGGGAGAGAAACGAGAAAAACTGAAGCCTGTGGGTTGAGATAGAGATAGTTTATTAGGACAGAAAATAAAATAATAATAATAATAATAATAAACGTGCAAAAGTGATGCACAATGCAATTGCTCACCACCCGCTTACTGATGCCCAGCCTATCCCCTAGCAGCTGGCCCCCCATCCCGGTCAACCACCCCTATATATTGTTCAGCATGCCATCAGATGGCATGGAATACCCCTTTGGCCAGTTTGGGTCAGCTGTCCTGGGTCTGTCCCCTCCCAGCTCCTGCTGCACCCCCAGCCTGCCCGCTGGCAGGGCAGAGTGAGAAGCTGAAAAGTCCTTGACTTGGTGTAAGCACTGCTCTGTAACAATTAAACCATCAGTGTGTTATCAACATTTTTCTCATCCTAAATCCAAAACATAGCACCCTACCAGCTACTGGGAGGAAAATTAACTCTATCCTAACTAAAACCAGGACAGAGTTATATTTTGCGTTTTTAGTATCAGTATCCTTAAAAATACAGATACACAAGAGACTAAGGCATTTTTATATCTTGAGTAAATATCTGCTTTTTTTCCTCTTCAAAACTGCCATTTTATGTGTTTATTCAGGTGATTTGACCTATATATATATCAATGCATCTTTTATACTTTTCTGTGAAGGGCAGCATCACAAATGGTCAAAGGAATTAGCCATATTAATAACCACATAGCCATTTTAAGACTACAGTTAAATATTGGCAGACACATTTAGAGAGTAAAAGACAGAGAACAGACAATTAATATTTCTTTAGTTCTTTTTCTGTCAACTGCACAATCTTTCAAACTTTCAAATTTCCATTTCCAGTGAATCATTTTTTGATTTGTAATGCTTGCTCTAAAAAAAAAATGTGATGCAGCCAGCAAGGAAACCAAACTGATAAACAGACATGTTAAGAATGAACATATCAGAATAAAGTCAAGGGCACAGGACTCATTGCTGGGATATCACTTTTCCAATGATATCATGACCTTTAAATTTATGCAATAGGAACTCACATCTAACTATCTATATGCTCCAAATGATCCAGTTTACTAGAACAAAATTACCAAGTATAAAGACTTATTCCGTGGGCTACAGTAATTTTAAAAACATAGTTATATCTGTTCTATTTATGCAAAATCATTTATTTTTGGAACATTTGCATAAATATATATTTTGCCATCTGGGATTTTCTGTATATGTTAAATTTGAATTACTTTACAGAATATATTTCAATCATTGTTTGATACAGTGTGTGCTAATGTTTAGCTTTCTCCAACATGTGACTGCAAACTTTATTGAAAATGTTCAGCAAAATATTTGAAGAAAAAAATTCTGTGCAAAGAGATTTTGAGGGTGCTCTGCTGATGTTTAAATTTCCTAAAATACAATTGTTTTCACTTAGTTTTGTGCAGTCATGATTTCCATGATCTCTTTGTTTTCCCTGCCATATAAGATCCCAGGATATTTTTCACAGGGAAAGGAAGCTGAAACCAATTTCAGGGATCACCAGTATTAATGCAAGAATTGAAAAGAGCTGCTTCCAGGAGAACGTATCTGGTCAAAGTATTCATTTTTTCATTTCCATTTTCTTATTCTTACTGGAGGAATGTTGAGCCATATTCTCTCTCCTCTGTGGTAGCTACAGTAGAAAATTAAAAACAAGAATTTTATTTACTCTTCAACTTCTGCTACTTACTAGGGATCAATCTGAGCACTAAAGGAGTCAGAAACCTGATAGCAATATTCAACATGAAGGGAATACAGACAGGGAGAAGAGAAAGTGTGGCCTCACCAGTCCATCTGGCTCTGCATCATGTCATCCCTCCATGGCCATTGGGAGATGCCCAGTATACAAGTGCATACTTCCTCAGGATGCTCTCCAAAATTTCAGTGCTCTGAAGCTCAAGAGTTTCTTTATCAAGAAGTGGATTTATATTTAATAAATCCTTAGTGAAATCCTAATGAATCTTTCTTCCTTGCACACATCCAGTTCCATTTTTGATTTATATAAAATTTATCATTCACATTTTTAATCGTGCACACAGGGACATTCTCAGTTTACACCTGCATTGATAAGAACTACTTTTTTTTTTTTTTCCTAATTATTATTTTTGAACTAGTCACCCTTTAGCTTTATTTGATAACCCTTACTCTTTTGTTGGCCATGTAATGTGACTTCTGTTGTCTCCTCTCAAGCTAAGGCTTGATCTGAATGAGTTAAAGAGCTGTCTGAAGACAAATCAAGGGAAGCAGTGAAGAGGAGGTACACATCAATGGCATTGTACGAATGCACAAACTTTATAATGCCTAGAGTTTAAGAGAAAGGAAGTACACTGCAGCACACCTCTGCTCCAGCTGATAGTACAGAGTAGGTGATAAGAAGAGGGTTGCTGCCCCTTTTGCAAGTGCACTTTCCCATTTTTCACTAATTCTAATTTGTGGGCTAATAGTATTTTTTCAGCTACTGTTGTTATATAATAATGATCTACTTAACTTTAAAAGATGCCATTTATGGCATTATTAGTATCATTAGCTCTTATCTCCATTTTGTCTCTTTATTCTTCCTCTTTTACTTCAGCTAACAAGCTATCTAGTCAAGAACTAATCTCTAAAATCAATGCTTGCTTGTGTCTCAGTTGTATGTTTTCTCTGCTCTGAAAATTGACAGCTGTAAACAATCTCCAGTGTACTGATTCAGTACTACCTGCAGCAAAGTACTGTATAACTGCATGTAAAAATTAACTTAAAATCCCTTGATCCAAATGGTAAACAGCAATATTCTTTCTGGTGGGAATTTTAGTATGAATGTTAAATACTACTCTAAGAATTAATAGCTGCTGCACTGATCTGAACATACTGTAGCTTAATTTGCAAGCAGCAGCATCCTAGAATCATTGCATAATAGAATCATAGAATATCCCAAGTTGGAAGGGATCCACAAGGATCATGGAGTCCAACTCCTGGGTCCCCAAAGGACTACCCAAAAAATCTGACCATGTGTCATCTGTGCATCAGATTTAATGAAATGGAACAGGCACAAACTGAAGCACAGGAAGTTCCATTTGAATATGAGGGGGCACTTCTTTGCTGTGAGGGTGACAGAGCACTGGAACAGGTTGCCCAGAGAGGTTGTGGAGTTTCCTTCTCTGGAGACACTCAAAACACACCTGGATGCCATCCTGCACAACATGGTCTTGGCGATCCTGCTCAGCAGGGGGTTTGGATTAGATGATCCTCAGGGTTCCCTTCCAACCTCAGCCATTCTGTGATTTTAAGAATTTGAGAAGAAATCTGTTTCTTAAGAATGTTACTATTTTCCACTCTTTATGTTTCCCCATCTTTTCAACAAAAAATGCTTTATTTTTAAGGTGCTGTTTTAGAAGAGCAAAGAACATGGCCTAGAGGTGTTTTTTTGTTGTTGTTTTTTTTTTTTTTTTTTTTTTTTTTTTTATGTTTACAATGTTCCTTTGGCACACAGGAAGCTTAGTGAAACAGAGGTGAGTGTCTGTGCTTCTGTGTCTACAGCTGAAATGAGAATGAAAAGTTTCCGTAGTTCACAGAGTGTAATCTGCCCCCATAAAAGAAAGGTTTTATAACAACCCTAGCTAAATTTGGGTCAGAAAATACAAAGATTTGTTACATTTCTTATTTTTTAATTAATTTTGCTATTACATAATAGTGCACTGTGCCAAAAATCAACTTGTTTCTCAGTCTGACTGCATTATTTATAAAGTTCCTGGTTATTCAGTCATGAACCCTTCTCCACAATTCAATATCTGGACACACTATAATGATTTCTCTGATGTATCTGGATATAGTTTCTCGTAGTTTCTCAGTACTATGTACATTTTTCCATATATTTTTCTGAACTTATAAATGAAAAAAAAAAATAAATAAATAAACATGACATATATATGGTGAGATAGGAACTTGGAGATATCTGTTCTTCTACCCAAAAGACTTCAAATACTGGTTAAATGTCATTGTCCTTACTGAAGTCACATCTCAAACATCTCTAATAAAACCTAGTGTAAACAAAAAAAAAGATCTAACACACCTGCAGATTACTAAATGTTACCACGGAAGTACTAGTAAACAAATAAAATATGGAAATCTGGAACTCTGTTAGGTTTTCTTTCTAAAATTTTAGATTGTTTTCCTTAGTTAAGAATAGAATCTGACTGTTGCTGTTTAATACATTTCCATTATAGAGAACTTCATTGTAAGCCCACATATATTCCCCAATTACATTATGGTTTTGCTAAATGGATTACTTAATTTGTTCTAGTCCATGACCTAGTTTGTGTTTAATTTAGGTTGTTTTTGTTTGTTTAGTTGGTTGGTTTGGTTGGTTTGGATTGGTTTGGTTTGGTTCTTGACTATGAGGCAAGAATAGATTCAGGCCTCATGTACTGCTTGCTGTACATAAATGTTGTGAAGTCTCATCTCCTGTCCTGAAACAGGAATTTAGTATCCAAACTAATCTTATGAATAAAACATTACAAATCTCCTCAGCTTTGGTATTGTCTACAAGTGTAGATACTTTATGAAATCATTTCCTTCCTACTCAAACTTTTCTAGACTAGGAGCAATGTCCACATTTTTTAAAAATTAAACTCTTAAGTGATGTTCTCAAAGTTGCGTGCAAAGTGTATGAAAAGGGTGAAATTGAATGCAGCAAGATTTGGACAGTTTTCCAAGCATAAGTGTAGAGAATAAACTATTGCATTCCCAAGTCTTTGTATCTCTGTGTTTATGCTATTATCAGATATGGGATCTTTTAATATTAAATATGTATATATAGATTTGTTACACTTTTTTGCCTCAGTTTTGCTGTTAAAGGGACGCAAAAGCATCTTCTTCTCAGAGTTTGATTATCTCATTTTTTCATTATTTCAGAAATATTTATTGGAAAACCATCACAAGTGTGAGTGCTTGAGTTTTGAGGAGAATTCAGAGTTCTGAGTAAAACTGGAATTGAATTGAAGAATTGGAGTTCCAAATGAAACATTTGGAACAGGTGGCCCAAAGGGGTCATGTAGTCTCTGTCCAGGGAGGTTTTCAAGACCTGATTGGAAGAAGTCCTTGAGCAACATGGTCAGATCTCACAGTGGATTGGAATAGAGACCTCCTGAGAACTCTCCAGCCTGCGTTATTCAATTCTGTTCCACTCTGTCTAACCGTTCTGTAGGCTTCTGAAACTTTCTATCACCTAAAATATAAGATAAATCCCAACTAAGACATATTTAGTTATACAGTTGCATCTTATTTTTAACAGCAAATGGTCTGGTGTATAGCATGTGTTTCTTACCAACTACAGAGTTTTCATAATTTCTTTTGGGAGCAAGATTCAGTTCAAGACTCTCATTTAGATATCTAGTGATACCATATGATTTGAAATTCTCATTACCGCTAATGGAGTGAGTTACCTGACATTAAGTATCATGGGCAGGATTCATCTGCCTCTGTGCAATCCCCTAGTGCCAGTCCAGACACTCAGGGATGTGCAAGACACTTACTGAGGGAGACAGAATCTATGGAAGATTTGCATCCTTCTGGAAAGACAACTGAACACCAGACATCAGTTGCAGTAGTAGTTGACAACAATGTCTAAGCAACTGAGTTTCATCATAGGTCTCTAATGAAGGCTGAGATGAACTGTTTACCCACGGCCAATGACAGCAATAAGTCTATTGACTTAATGGGAAATGGGACACTTTATGTGCCAATAGATACCTATAAATTTCTTCATTTAAAACTGAATCCCTGCATAAAAAAATTCATCTCAAACTCAATCCCAATTTTAGTATAGCTAATGAAATACATCCTCATTTGCAATAAATATGTGTAGTGTTAATAGGATGATTAGTCTTTAGGAAGGCAGATAATAATAGTCGCAGAGATGTGTTAATATGTTCTGTTTTTATTTTGTGATTTGTGATCCACAGTAAATTTGTTTCCTATAATGAGTTTAGAAATATTAAAAGGGAATTTAAAAGATTGGGAGTTGGAGGATTCTGAGAAAAAAATATTTATTTGTATGAGAAAAAGTATTTACATTCATTTACTTTTTAATTCTTTTTACTGCTATGCAAGCTTAACAGGAAATTTCTGTATACTTTTGCTATGCTCTGGAGTCATACAATAAGGTTCACTCTTTCTCTACTGAGAGTTTAGGCTAGTTACAGCTGTCAAATCCCTTCCACTACATCCACTCTGCATTTAAGAAAGCTATTTTTGGAGGGTTTCTTTTATAGAAATTAAAAATAGTGTTGAAGCACTGTACAGTTGAATTTGACATCTTTGGTGATTTCTTTAATTTAATTAGTGCAGATTGTCAAATAATTAATGGATATGATGTAGTCATCACTTCTTTTGATAACTTTGGGGTCAGACTGGGTCAGATGCTTGGCTAGCTTTGTTCCCAACCATATATCTAAAATCCCCAAGCCCACACCACATATTCCCCTCCTAATAAACCTGCTCTCCAGAATAGCATTTTAAGTTTGGGGCCACTCCCTTCAAACAGACAAGTCCAAAAACACACTGGATTTTATTACAGCACTGTATTATAGTAGAGCTCTGTTTATGCTGCTGGCGTTGTGCTGCTGAGATGCTTTGCCTTCCTCTTCTTCGTGTGCATTCAGATCTTTAAAAGGGCTGGGGCATAGACCCAAACACCAAGCTGTTATTGTGCTATTATCCTCACCCTTATTTTCTTTGCACTGACCCTGGCAGGGCTGGGTATAATAGCAGTGTCTCAGCTTAGGAGTTGGCATGTGCCATATAGAGACTACTCCCAGCATAGTTTGGATATGCCCACCTCCTGGTTTTATGGAGAAGAGAACTGAGCTGTATGTATCAACCATGATGTCCCAGCTGGTCTTCAGATGATGCGATGTCAGTCAATCCATCCACATTATTTACTATGATACGAAAAAACTGCAGCATTTGCCAAAACCCCTTCATTGGGATCCTTAACTAACAGACTGCTAATGTTGTTAGCAATGCCCTAGCAGCACAGATACAGCATGCTGTGGGCTGGTGGGAACCTTAGGCCTTGACTACCAGAAAACATTGACTAGTTCAGAAGACAGGAGAGAGGATTGGTTTTGGGAACTGTATTTATTTACAACAGGTTGCTCCTTAAACTGTTGCTAATACAGCTCTTTTTAGTGTTGTCATCTCTTCTTAGCAACCACTAATGTGTTAATTCTATGATAAAATTTGCTCATTTTCACAGTCACAATAGTTGTATTTTCAGTTACGAGCCAACAGTTAGCCATTTCTAACTGCAGAAGTATTTAGTTGGTGTGGGAGAAGAGGGATTGTTTTTAACATGTAACCTGAGCAGTTATATTTTGGCCATGTACACAGTAGGGCATAAATTGGAACTTCTCAAACTGAATGAGTCCTTTTATCCAAAGACTGATGTGGATGGCAGTGACAGGATGAAATGCAAAAGAAACCTACAGTGCCCCCAAATCAAGCTAGAATTAGCCCCATTTGGGTTCACTAGCAATGTGTGCAGCTCCAAGGATGGGACTTGCCTTGCTGTAGTTGTTCCACAGAGACTGGCTGGTATTAGGCTCTTGAGCAAGATCTGGGCAGAGGGCATGACAGGACACACTCTGGGGACACTGAACCAGGCTAAGGTGCCCTGTCATTGTACTGGGGAAGCTCAGCACAGATGAACTCAAGTATTGCCATGGGATGACATGGTGTTCTGCTCAGGCTTACTTTGTATGCTAGCTACAGAATTGCACCCAGGAGATGGATCAATGACTGGCTTTTAAAATGAAATTCAATATCTTTGTGAGAGCTTAACTTTTCCCCATCTCCTTTGATGAACTGTTCCAATGTTTAATTTCCATCCGCAGGGAAGTGGCCTGGCTTCAACTTCTGGCAGCATGCTCTCATGCTCTTGTCTGTTGGATTGAAATACTTCTCTATTTTCCACACCGGGTGAGTATGTGCAAGTGACCTGCATAGTTTCTTTCTGACTAGACTAGATGGATAGAGGATAGAGTGTGTTTTTCAATCACCACATCACAGGTCTCTCTCTTTTTTTTTTTTTTTTTTTTTTTTTCCCTGAGTCTGTCCTCTTTTAAGATTCTCCTTTGAGCTTCTTGCAGGGGTTGAAGTGTGATTGTATACACTCTGTGCTGGTCAGATAATGTGCTAATTCCTTGCCCTGATTTAGCTATTATGTTGCTTAGAAGTGATGCACTGATTCACTCTTTTTTTCCATATCTAAATGCTAGATATGATAACTGTAATAACTATGTGAAATATGTGAGCAGCTGTCTTCTGGATTTCTTGTCATTTTCAAAGATTAATTCCTAATGTATCATTCATTAGACTATATGATGATCCACTGAGCTCTCTGGCTACTTTCTTTAAAACCATTACGTGTAATTTTTCTGGGTCACATGATGTCATGACCTGAAATTGCTTCTCTGATAGATCTCTTTTGGCATTTCTAAAACATAAATAGATTTTATAAAAATAAAAATAAAAACCAACAGATAAGTGTAAATTATTTTGTATTTCTCATGTAGCTCTGGGCTACAGACTTTTTATTTTTCCTATATTTTAAAGTTCTCTTTTGCTGTGTTGCCTGCTGAGATTTGTTTACTTTACTGGACCTTCTCAGACCCTGCATATTCTATATTAGAAAATAAAGTAGCACAGTAAAAGAAGTAGGCTTGGCAACTCAACTGTCTAAACTACTTAATTTTTACAAGAGTACCTGACAGTGTTGAGCAGCTAGCACTGTCCCAGGAAATTCCAGAGCACAATTCAGAATTTAGCCCAGTCCAGGGAAATTTCCTGAAAGACAGTCAAATGCAATGGCCCTTGTCAGAGGTGTGAGAGTTTTAATAAATAATATGCATAATATCATTCTTTGTTGGCCTCTGAATGACAAAACTGTTCAGTTTACTAGTTTAGAAGTATGTTTTGTTTTGAAAAATAAATTTGTAAATTTAAAAAAAAAAACTTGTTTTGTAAATTAAATGTTTGTAAATTAATTTGTAAATTAATTTGTAAATTAAATAATTTGATTATTCAAGTTGTGTGACATACTTAAGAAATATCACAGCTTCAAGCATGATCTCAACTAATGTTCTCAAGGTGCACCAGGTGAGGTTTAGATTGGATATTAGGAAGAATTTCTTCATGGAAGAAGGTTGTCAAGAATTGGAACAGGCTGCCAATGGAAATGGTAAAGTTGCTGGCCCTGGAGGTATTTAAGAGACATGTGGATGTAGCACTAAGAGACATGGTTTAGTGATGGGACTCAGTAGGTCAAGTTAATGGTTGGACTTGGAGGTCTTTTCCAACTTCTAATGTTTATCTTAGCTTCATAGTATTTAACAGGAGCTATAGGAAGTCTGGTCTTCTGGGTTTAGAGGTGGGTGGTTTTTTTCTTTGTGTGTGAGCAAATGTCATCAGATAGACAGAGAAAATGAATTGCAAAAAGTATAATGTTCTGTTGTTAGTACCTCTGCAAATTAGTTTGGTGAAAGAAGAACAGCAAGTTCTGCACAAATTAATTTATAGTCAGTGGAAGTGGAATTGCCATCAGTACTTCCACACAAGGCCAACATAATTTTAAGTGCTATGGCAGTCACATATCTTAATGTTGTTCATAAAACATTACAGTTGACCATGGCATTCAACAAACCTTGAATGAAAATCACATGTTTGTGTTTGTAGTGGTTTTTTTTTTGTTTGTTTTGTTTTTTCCATTCTCTGTGAATTCATCCCCATTTATAGAGAAAGAGCCACAGTTTACAGTTACCTTCACAATGGGCTCTTTGACTCAGCACTCAATTTTATAAAAATGTTTCAGATAAGGAAGGTCATCAAAATTATTTTCATCTTTTCTTGCCAAAACAATACTTCCCTCCTTGTGAAGACCAATAAAAGCGGTCCAGCCACTGACCCACTTTCAGTGGTCCAATCCCCTGCAGACATTTTCCAGAAAAGCAAACAAAAACAAAGTTAAATCCACAGTGATGGTGATAATATAAGCAGTCTTCCTTTGAACAGCTACCTAGTTGTTAGAGAACTACTCCAATATGTGCGACATCTGTATTTCATTCCATCTTCACAATGAAGGTAAGCTGAACTCACATTCTGAGCTCCCAGCAGAATAATATACCAGGATATGTATTCAGTAGGTTATCCTCAATCATTCCTTGTGGATACTTGTGAAAAAAGTCTTTCTAGAATGGGAAAAGGAATTCAGTTACAGAACTCCACTTTTCTTATGACTATCCAGTGACAAAGTCATTTCAATACTGTTTATAAGTTTAAGCACAACCTGAAAATGAAAGAGTTCCAGCAATAGAATGTCAGAGCAATACATCTCAGAATCAAGCTTAAGATACGAGGACATTTTCATGGGAACTCTTTGGTAGGTTGGTTATGGTAGGCTCAAAGTAGACCTACACAGATGTGGATACTGAACAGAGGCCTTCCGCCTCACAGAAAAGTGTTCCAAACACTGAGCTGTTGCATTAAAAAAGTCCTTGCTGCCTCATCCTCTGATGATTTTTCCATGTCTAGAAACAAACCCCACATATAGCGCAATCTACAAAACTTTCCAAATGCTCTGAGAATGACAGAAACAGCCTTTCTGATGACTTACAGAATCACCAAATTACAGAATCACTGAGCTGGGAAGAGATCTCTGAAGATCATCTTGTCCAACATCCTTGCTCAAAGCAGGGTCAACTAGAGTAGGTCACCAAGGACCATGTCCAGTCAAGTTTTTGATATCTCCAAGTATGGTAACTCTACATCCTCTCTGAGCAACATACTTCAGTGTTTCACCACAGATAGTGAAAAACTTTTCTTCTATATTTAAGTGGAATTTCCTGTTCTTCAATTTGTGTTTGTTGCTTCTTGTTCTTTCATTGAATATCACTGAGAACCCAGCTCTCTCATCTTTACATTCTCCCATTGGGTATTGATAAGATTTTTCTGAGCCTTCTCTTCTTCAAGCTAAACAACCCCATTTCTCTCAGCCCTTCATCATATGCCAAGTCCCTTAACCATCTTCATTCCAGTATGGAACTGGCTTGTTCCAGTATTTACATGTCTGTTTTGTACTGGAGACCCCAGTGGCTGAGACACTCCAGATCTCACCAGAACTGATCAGAGGGGAAGGATCACTTCCCCCAACCTGCTGTCAACACCCCTCATAATGTGTCCCAGAATGCTGTTGATCTTCTTTGTCTCAAAGGCTCATTGCTGTCTTGTAGTCAATTTGTTGTCGACCAGGACACCCAGCACCTTCTCTACAAAGGTACTTTCCAGATGGCTGCACTGTAGATCTGGTATCTCTTCTTCTGTGGCAAGCCTCTTTCCCTGGCTTCTTTTGTATCTCCTAGTGGTCACTGCCTTTTCTTAAATATGTTTTTGCAGAGGCACCATAACATTTTCTGATTGGTTTGATTTTTTGCCACACAATGGGTCTACTTTATCTGTTCTTAAGCCAACTGGAACCAGCTGTGACTAGCACAGGACAGTCCTTGACCTCCTCCTACACAGGTCACTCCTGAAGCCCCCGCACAATACCAAAACCCTGACAGTTATGCTCAGTACACTCTGCAGGGCAGGACTCTGTCTTTAGTTATGTTGAAATTCATAAGCTCCTTGTCAGCCTATTTCTCCAGCCTGACTAGGTCCCTCTGAATGGCAGCACAGCTCTCCAATGTATCAGCTGGTTCTCCCAGTTTTGTAACATCTGCAAACTTGCTGAGGGCACATTCTGCCTCATCATCCAGATCCTTAATGACAGCATCGAAAAATATTGGTACCCTGGGGGATTCCACTAATGACTGGACATAGTGTTGGTGGATCACAACTCTCTGAGCCCAGCAGTTCACCTCATTTATGTAGTCCAAACTGCATCAGTTTTTCAGAAATAATAGCATGGGAGGCAGCATCAAGAATCTTCTTAAAAACAAGATAATGATAATCAATTTATTTATTTAATAATAATTTTAATAAATTAAAATAAAGATAAATAACATCCATTGCTCTTCCCTCATATTCTGAGCTAGCCATTTCATTGAAGGTTATCACATTTGTCAGGCATGATCTGCCCTTTGTAAATCCATGCTGACTAGATCCAATCAGCTTCTTGGCCTTCATATATTTGAAAACACTTGCTCCAATCACCTTCCCATAGAGTCAAGATGGGGCAGACCATTGTGACTGTAGTTCTCCAGATCTTCTTTCTTGTCCTTCTTGAAGATAGGAGTGACATTTGCTTTCTTCCAGGCTTCAGAATATTCTCCTGATGGCTGTGACCTTTCAAAGATAATCAAGAGTGGTCTTGCGGAGATATTGGCCAGCTTCCTCATGCAAGCATCACATCAGGTCCTGTAGACTTGTGTATGATTTGTTTGTTTAAATATTCACTAACATGGTCTTTCTCTTCCAAGGGTAAGTCTTCTCCAGATTTCCAAACTGGTCTTAGGGGACTGGGATTCTTGATGGCCAGTCTTACCAATAGAGACAGACACATTCACTAGCCCCATTTAGATTCAGCAAGCCAGTTTCATAAGCTTCCAGCTTGATTTTCTAGAGTGCTGAGATCTTAAGATCTGGCAGCTTCACAAGTTTTAAACTATATTTTAAATACTTATCTGTTCTCTAATTCTGCACGTAGGCAGCCAGCATTCAATACTCCTTCCTGAAAGTTTTGATATTCCTGCCTATCATTCTCAATTAAAAAATATCTCAAATGCTTCCAGTATTCTGGTGCTTTGCAACCCATCCTGAAGTGCTAAAGAGCTCTTCTGACAAAACACCAGCCATCAGAGAACATCTTTGCACGCACACACACGCACATCCTCTCTTTACTTTGCATGGAACAGCCCTTGAATATCAAAAAGGTGTATTATGTACACCTGTACACCTACAATTAATGATACATTATTGAATTTCATTAAAATAAAATAAAATTAAATTAAAAACATAATGAAAGACAGACAGGATTAATATATTTATTCCAAGGTAAGTCTTAATGACCTTTTTCAAGACAGTTGCTGCATGCAGGCTGGAGGTACTTGCCATATTCTGTATACCTCCTGTCACGTGGGTTGTATTTGAGGATTAGATATTTATAGAGAAAATCTAGAATGTGTTCGTAAATACTGTGTTCAGTGTATGGTAGGATGATCATGGGACTTCCTGTTTTCCTGTTCTTTTTTTTTTTTTTTTTTTTTTTTTTTTTTTTTAAACACAGTAACATTAGGTAGCCTAGGACACTAAGAATGGTAACCATCCCAATATCTGGATTATTTTGTTTTCCTGACTGTTGTGCTGATCTGGAGAACTGGAAACTGGTTCTCTTAAAGCAAACTAGAATCAAACAATAACGAGACTAAAGTCTGTGTCCATGTAATCAAATAATTTATGTAATAACTTATCGCAGCAAAATATTAATAAAACCAGAAACAATAGTGAATGAATCTTATAAAATATAGAATCTTTCCTTTTCCTAGCCTGTTTAGCTGGTAACCTGTTACTATAATTCCCCTATATACACTGAATTGAAGGAATATTTACTTTTTATTAAACAGGCATTTTTTAATTTTAGTCCAACATAATCTTAATTAAAGGTTGACATTTCCATTTTCTATAAAACCTTTTTTTGAATTAGATCTATTGTAGAAATAATTACTTTTTCCTTTTTACTTACATATATGATACTGTATAATTATTTCTAAAAATAAAAGCTATGTGGACTAATGTTTCTTGGAAAGGTTAAGGACTTTATTCCACAAGTAATTTTGAAAACACATAATTTATAGAGTACCTTAATACTCATTTATCAAACAAATTCCAAAAGGAAGATCAATTATTTCTCATATATTCACAGAATATTTAATGATTAAAAATTTGTCTTACCAAATTGACTGTAGTTATAGTGAAGGGATGTTAGACTTCTTCCAGCAGCCCCAGCCCACGACTCCTCCTGCTCCGCCACAACAGCAGCTCCAGGTTCCCTTTTTGCAGGTTCATCCGTTAGTGAAGCTGAACCAAAGACATCCAGGACACCCACAGGACATGGACACAACTGGTCACACAGGCAGGGCACAGCCATCAACAGCACTTACATATATGATTCACAGAAGTCATAAGCCCTTCTCCTCTAGGGCTGGCAGAAGCAGAATGCCACTGGTGCAGGGGCACACTCAATACTCTCTAGGTTCACAAGCACACATGCACCTTCATGCATCCCTTGCGTACTGGCATGACCCCTCTGTCTGTCCAATGCCCCCAGCCAGACCCCAAACCCTCTTACTCACCTCATGGGTCCCCAGCTTGCTAGATGGTCTAGTTTGGTGCTCACTGCAGACACACAAACACACACTCCTCTCGCAAGCAACCCATGTCCACAGGTCCCCCTGATACCAGTGTGGACACTCCACCCACATGGCACCCCTGACCAAATGCAGACCCAAACACATAAGATAGAGAGTGAAATAGTTAAGGAAAGGTTTAATACAAAAACAGACTATGATGATCAGATGTGGAGCTCAGTCAGACAAGTGTACTGATGAGCTCCATTTTACACATCACTGCCCCTTTTAATATCCCAGACAGAACAGACACAAACTCTATTCCCTCCTCCCTGCTCCCCCTTCCCCTGCATATTCCCTCATCATCTTGCATATTTCTATCAACCTCCTCCATCACACTCAACACTCAGGTTTGCAAAGTCCAGGTTTGCTTGCAGCTTCTGGATAGCCTACCAATTACTATGTCTGATGAAGTTTGTTTCTTAACTATGTCTCTGTTATGTTTGTCTGTCAGATTTGTGCCTCTGTTCTTGTTTACAGCTTCCCTCTTCTCGTTATCCAGTTTTTGCACTGAAAAGGTCCTTGATCATCCACTCTTAGAGAAGCAGATGCTCTTGCCTTCCACACAGACGGAAAGTTATTGCAATGGGTTGGCTGGACAATCCATTGGTATTCCTTGTAAACTTCAAAGGGAAAGGGTCCAGAACAGTGAGATGGAGTTTAACTCTACCACAAGGAATGGTATTAATTATAAAAACTAAGTATGTATTTAATTTAACAATGCCAAGTATTTTATGTGCTTACATACACAAAAGGAAGTCCCTGGCTTGAAGATCTTACTATATTTAAATAAAAAGTAATTAGAAGACAGGCTTACTTCACTGAAGTGGGGTTAATCTTTCTAGGGATGTTCTTTTATCTGTGAATAAAGTACTGCCAGGAGGCTGTTCAGATTTACTCTTAACTCCCTCTTGCTGGAGAAGGAATCTTGTAAAATTAATCCCATTAATTTTACATCCCATTAATTTTAATCCCATTAGGCTACTACCCAGTACCAGATCAATGTCAGTCAACTTTGGCAAAAAGAAATACCCTTTTTCTTTTTATCCATGCTCTCCATTTGCATATCATCCCACATTTGCCAGTGCAGAGGTCTTTGAGTCTGGATATGAAGGGGCAAACTAAGCAGAACAGGTGAAAAAGATAAAAACTGTGGGAAGAGAGAAAAGGGAAGTGAGAAAGTATGCCTTTTCTTCTTTTTTCTTAGAGGGTTTTTCCTTTCTCTCTTACTACAAAAGACAGAACTAAACAGTAGTGGGGTCCTAATCTTGATTCTGGAAGTGCCTTTGTACACTGACCTTCTTGTGTTTATCACTGTTTAGATCTAGTTGGAGCCTTCATCAGGAGAGACATCCATGTCTGTCCATCTGCATGGCATGGTTTCTCTCCTGAGGGAGGCAAGATTAGAGCACACTGGTGCATGCTTCAATTCTGTTCAGCAGAGACATAATTTGGAAGTAGTCTCAGGCATCTGCATTTACATATACCCTGACTCAGTCTCGGATGGAACCTTCCTCCACTAGGTGGGAAATTAATGTGACTAATCTACTAATGTAGTTTCCTAACCCACGGTCAGACAGTGTGGAGGTTGCCCTTCATTGCCTAATTAAGAAAAGGCCACTTTTTTAATTTGCCACCTTTTTAAGCAGGTCATGTTATTGGGATTATGTGTTCAGATTCAACATGCTGATGATTCTGAAGTATTTGCTCTCAGTTAGTCCTGGGGTCTTGAAATAATTCACACCTCTGATGAAATTTCTTGGATTAGACTACAGGTTAAGGTGAACTGCTGTTTGAGCTACAGAAGTAATACTTGACTACTTCTGTTTTCTGCTAAGAAATCCTACTGAAAAAAAAAAAAAAAATCAATTGTACCTCCCTATTATATTTTGAAATAAAAATACTAATATCAAGCAAATAAAATTGCTTTACAAAAATAAATGCTTCATTTTTCATACTACTCATTCATTCTCACAAGGTATAACCCATATACATTTAAACTGAACACCTCTTTTAGAAGCAGCATTTAAATGTATGCCTTTTTCAGTCCAAAACATTGCTTGGAGTAGCAAAACCTGATAGTGCTTGAACTTACTAGGAGCCTTTCTCACTTTGGCTATGAATTTTTCAGTGTGCATTCGTTTTGGTTAGGGGCATGCTGTAATTTTTCTCGATCTCAGAAATTCAGTGCCATCTTTCCATGAAGATCCATCCAGAAATCCAGTACATGAAAGCTTAAATCCAGCAAGGGAAGCTATACGGCAGGCAAAAAAAAATGCTTTTTTAGCACTTGTCCACAGAATCTGGGTCCTTGATTAATACTTTTCTTGTAATTTTCTCTTACATTAGGAGAGAGGAAATGTTGTTAGGCACCAAGGAATGGGGACATACTGCCTTCTTCACTATGACAGTCTTTAACTTTGAGCTTCGATTTGGCAGGATATTGGAAGGATTTTCCTCTTCCCAGGTAAACCTGGGCCAATGCAGCAAAATAACTTGTACCGGAGAGTATCAGAGAGCAGATGAGCAGATGGGCATTTAAGATGATCAGAGGAGAATGATGATGTAGCCTACTGCTTCAGGACATCTAAGAAATGAAAACTGTGCCCTCTAATCTGATAGCAGGCACAATAACCACAACTTGTACTTTTAAGAATGCTTGTTAGAATTTTCTTTTTAAGTATTATTATAGACTTCTCATCTGAAAAGAAGAGTTTGGAAAGTGGGAAACTACATTGGTGCTTTAGCTTGTATTGAGGATGTATTTTCCAAAATGATCCATGAACCTTCCTCACTATGTTTTTATTCACATCAGGCACTCACAGACTTGATTCATTTTGTGTGGAACTGAGCTGGAAGGTCTGCTACTGATACAATTCAGGCACTAGTGAGCATTCAGCCACAGGGACCAAGCTGGCCTACTCCTAGGAAAAGCCCTCTGAAACATTTATAGTGTGGGTGTCCAATCTTGAGCACTGTTTTGCTTGATGCATTGGCTCTTACTTGACTGCCCTACTTGCTAGACAGATCCACAGTAATTTCTGGCTTAGTTGTTAAAATCCTAGGAGGTACAGATTTTAAGACCATTTCATTTTGATGATTTCCTTCTCAGGTAGCTTTAAGCATCTTCTCAATTTGAATACAGTTTTTGATTAGCTCTTCTGAGGCATCTGTATTGTGGTAGAGAAGAAATGTTGAATTTCAGTAATCATGTGATTGGTTTAACTTGTACAGATGGCAGTTTTGTCTTGGCCAAATAATATGCAGAAGACCTCAGTTCATATCTCCTTAGAATGTATTTCTCAATTTGTTAAACAGCTAAGGATTATTACCTTTTTTGTTGTTGTTGTTGTTATTATTTTTATTTCTTTTTCCCTTGGTTGAACTCAGTAGCACTGGAGGACTCACTTAAATGTTATTCTAAATAAATTCTGAATACAATGCCTGTGTACAAAAACTTCTATACATCATAACCTGTGAGTTAATATGTGAATAGGTAAGACAAGAAATCCATTGACCAGAAATGTTAACAACCCCACATAAAATGCAACCTAATAATTTTATTTGTTTGCTTGTTTGTTTGTTTCAATTACCCTATGATGAAGAAAGGTTCATATAAACAACAAAAGATTGATGTTTTAATTAAATGTCAGAGTGAGGTCAGTGTATTTTTGTCAGAGCCTCTGCAATGATTCATCCAACTGCTGGCTTGTTATATTTTTGTCCATCATATGCTAACAGATGTGTTGTTACTCCCTTGTATTTATTTTGCTATCAAACCAAAAGTAGGGATAAAAATGTCCATTTGATTTCTTTTCCCAAGAACATTTTGTGAACGCAGGATGATTTCAGTAAGTCTAATTCCTAAATATTTAAATGTTGACATATTTCTATTTGTATTTTTTACAGGAAAAAAAAAAATAAGAAAAAAATAAAAAACCTATGTCAATTTACATTCCTTAGTAATGGACAAGTTTTGAGTCAAAATTTAGATGTTACTTTTTAAACAAGGGGATTGTATTCTCTTCTAATTTTTTATATCTGCTCTATAAAACTCACACAAACAAAATGACTGCTTTCCTCTCCTGTCTGCTAGTTCATTGGATTAATAAACCTTAAGAAGATAAGAATTGTGTCCTAGGAAATGCTCTTTCAATTGAGTAAATTCTTTCAATATTTGATATGTGTTCCTTCTGTATTTTAATTATAAATTTCTATCCAGGAAATCTCCTAGCTATATGTATGTGTGTGCATGTGTGTGTATAACCATGTATAAAATAAATCTGTTTGTGCTGTTTCATCTGCACATGTTGTACAAGCACTTATTCAATCTCCAAGCAACTGGAATTTAAAGCTATTTTACCACTTCAGACACAAGGTCCAATCTCATGAAGACTGTAACTTTCTTAATGTATGTAGATCCTTAGAATTATGTTGGATACATATTTTTGTAAAAACAATATCTAAAAAGACAGATTTAACCAACAGTTTACGAGGTTTGGTAGCTGTAATGGAACACATTTCTCCTGTTCAAGTATTGAAAAAAAGGGAGCCAGACATGGGCTGGAAGTAAACTTGCAAAATTTAGAAGTGGATATTTCTGAGTACTCTTCTACATTCTCCCTTAAGCCACTACTAATAACATTCTTGCTGATGTTGCAAACTCTACCTGAAAGTAGTAGATGTATCTTCAGCCCTTAGAAATTTACTTTGTCATGATTTATATTGTTAAAAATACCTGAAGTATTTATTGACCATTTTTCTGACTTCTTGATTATTTAAAATTCTAAAAATATAAACACATTTTTATATTTTCATGAGATTTGTCATTTGCGATATTAATTTTTTTTCCTTTTTCATTGTATGTATTTTGAGAATACACCTAGTATGGTATATTTTAAGGGTACTGTATATTTTTCCTTTTTCTTCTTCTTTTTCTTTTTCTTTTTCTTTTCCTTTTTTTTTCCTTTTTTTTTTTCTTTTTCTTTTCTCTTTCTCTTTATATTAGGTATTTTTTGTTAACATAAGGAAGTGGTGTTTGTTTTCCACCATGCAAAATTTTGATGTTACTTGTATTTATGCAACTCCACATGCATTAAACTGAGGTCTGAGTTTTAGTCTCTGAATTAATTAATCTACCTAGTAATTTGAACAATCTGAATAATAAAATATTTTAAATGGCAAATGTGTTCTTTGATTGCTTAGTATTAAAGTATGAGCTGACAGTTCTCTAATTTAAATTAAAAAAAGGAAAAAAAAAAAAAAAAACACCTACATGTGGCTGATGGAATTTCTACATATTAATGCAATCCTCCTTCAACATGTACATAAGCAACAATTATTTTATTTTTTTTAGAAAAAAATGTGGATAACTGATTTGCTAGTATGTAACAGCTACTCTCTAAATTATTAACTCATAAGGGTAACAGTTAAAAATAGCTCCATGATGAAAGCAAAAGACCCAGAGTATCAGCCCACAGCAATGGATGAAAAGATTACTATTCAAACACCATAATTACAGATGTTACTTAGAACATAAATTTCAAAAACATCATACCATTAAGCTATTTGAAGAGACGTATGAAAAGGTACAACTATTAAAGGAAAGAAGACAAATATGCAGTTAAACTAAATTTTGAGATCAGACTCATTTTAAAGCTCTGATAGATAATATTGGTTGAAAGGAGCAAACAAAGTCTAAACCACAAAATATTGTTTATTAACTTTTACAAATAAATATTATTTTCAGGTCTTCCTAGAAAGTCCTTCTGATTCTACTAAAATTTAGGAATCACCTGGATTCCTCAGAAAATCACTCTGGTTGGATCAGTTTTACCTTAAGTCATCTAAGAAAATGTAACAAACTCTCTCTCTGTGGGATTTAGAACAAGTATCACCAATAATAGTGTGTCCTGTGATTTCCTTTTGGCAAGGACAGACTGCAGAAGTGTTTCCACTGGCACAGATCTAAATGTCAGCTCCACTACTTCTTTATCTCTTGTTCAAGGATATGAGCTGAAATAAAAGAAAATACTGCACAAAGAAAAATATGAGGGGACACATTCCCTTGTTTTAATAGCAGTCCTTAGTCAGACTAAACACTTACAATGTCAAAATACCTTGGAATTCACTTGTGAATATAGGGCAAGAAGATCAGCCACTGATGCCTTGTAGTCATAAGGACTGAAGTAGATATTTCATAGATTTTTAAGCTCATCTGAAAACTACTCTCAATTCTGTGGTTTTTCACTGAAGAATCATCATGGGGAAGGGACTACAAAGATACAAAAATACCAATGACTGTAAGTACATGTTAAGATTTCTCTGATACAATACAGCACTACAATAATCAAGGCTAGAGTATTGCTGTGACTGAAGTACCATTTGGGAAAAATGGAAATAAAAACAAAGAAGATAATGTAAACATTAGTAATGTGATAAGCTTTAAAGGAATAAAAATAATAAAATGCAAAATGTAGAATCTGTTTGGATCCAAATCAATCTGGAGAAGAAAACCACAGTTTACGGAAAAATATTTGGAGTCTTATATGATCAGTTTCAAGTGAAATAAATAAATAAATCTACATTTTTAAAATAGAAAAAGGTCCTGTAGTATTTATACTCTTTATGGGATTTTCTAATCTGTACAATATGGAGCACATCAGTTCTTCATGATAAGATGAGGCACTCAAGAGAAAAGGTCCTCTTTCACACTTTGTTCTAGGAAGCAGTGAGAACTTCAGTGATGACTTGATAGACACTAACAAATTGAATAATCACAGTCTGGTTCAACTGAATGGAAAATAAATAAACAACTAAAACAGTAAGCTAAATCTAATGTGTTTTGGTTGTTTTATTTTGTTTTGATTTTTTTTTCTGTTTGGTTTGATTTTTTGTTTGTTTTTATAAGCAGGAAACTGTAGCTAAGGGTTTGTGTTCATGTTATAAACCTTAAAAAAACTGAAGATTTACTTTAAGATCAATCCTTCCTTTGTCTACTAGCAATCACAGATTTCTATTCCTTCTCTCCTCACCTCTTCATAGAAGATGCACCATTCCCTGTGCCTCTTAAGCTGGCAATTTAATTTTTTCTAAATTTGATCTGTAAAATGACATGATTAGGAAAAAAGTCATTTTGTTGTTGTTAGAAGACTCACTGAAGTCAGATGGGGTCAAGTTCCTCAGAGACTTAGCCATAACATATAGAATTTCTTTCAACTTGATTATAAACCTTCATGATTCTTGTAGCTCACATGAAAAGGAAAAGACACTGAGGTACTACTTCTCCATAAATGAAAAGACAATTCATGCAGAATATTATAAATAAATACATAAATAAAAGAAGGAGAAAATACAGGTTAATGAAGAAAGCTGAGTAGTATCTGCAAACTGCAAAGAATCACAAAATGGAAATTCAGAAACCACTAAAAAAAAAAATGAAAGAATTAGAATCAGTGCCACAGCAAGGAGTAAAATAATCTAGGCATGATGCCCAAAGAATTTTTTGACAAATCAATAAAATATTTTGTCTCAATTTTCAGTGAAACTTGTTTTGTAACTGTTACAATAGTAATTCCTGTTACCAGGAATAAGGATACTGAAGTAGAAATATTGAATTTAAGGAACAAACACAAGAGTCACCCTGTGCAACATTGATGAAATGTGTTCTGAAATACCTTTTGGGAAAAATAGAAAAAAAAGCAAAGAAGATAATGTAAAACATCAGTAATGTGATAAACTGTAAGGGGATACAAATGATAAAATGTAAAAAGTAGAATCTGTCTGGATCCAAATCTATATTTAATCTCTTTAATCTCTGAACCCTGAAAGAAGTAGCAAGTAAAGTTTGTAGTCCGATAGTTATGATTTTTATAAATCTGTCAATTTTGGATTTATACTCCATAAGGCAGCATAACATCCATCAGTCTAATGTCAAACATTTACAAGTTACAAAGGAAAGACAGGTTTCAGTGGATTTGGTTAGAGATAAGCATGTGCCTGAACCAGAAACCTGAACACAGACTGCCTGAGACTGACCTAATCAAAAGCCTAATCAGAATTGTATGACACAACCCATCTTTAATTGAAATTGACCTCAACAATGATTTCAGAAGGAAGGGGGCAACTAGGACTAGGGTGTCTAATTAAGAAACTTGAATAAGACCAATAAGATTAAATGCTCTCTTACTAAAAACTGCTCAGTAGAGAAAGAAGGCAGTGTGACCACAATGAAGATAGAAATAATATTAGGAATAGAAGGAAAGAAGAATGTTTTAAAGAGACACTAAAAATATTTCAAAACTTATAAAAATGTGTTGACTATGATTAGTGTCCTCTAGGACAATGGTTTAGAGCCCATTGCATTGTTTTCATTAGAAATTAAAATAAAATCTTAAAACATTATGAGATGTATTTTTTTCCTGCCCATTGATTATTTTTTTAGTATTTTATCATTTGTGAGAGGTTTCTGTACTTACTAAGCTCCTTTTCTTAACACTCTTCCTCTACATCACACAATTATGTTAGGTTAAAGATTGAATGCATAACTAGCTCTCCACACTTCTGAACATGCACAGTACCTGATTGAATCCTGTAGAAAAATCTGACTGACCAGAAATGTGCCTAGTGTCCCTGAGCTAGGCAGTTCTGGAGTGCAAGATTTCTAGATTTGTTTTCTGGATATATATTTCTACTTTCTGCATTTAAGTTACCCACCAAGGATACAATATGTCATCCAAGGATGTCAAATGTCATAAGTAGTATTATATGTAGAGTCTGTTTTTAAAAAATCAAACATCAAATGCTCACTGTGAGCTGGTCAGGATTTGTAGCAAATCTTACAACTGAAATAAATAAAATAATGAGTAATATCAATGTCTTCAGAGGTTTCATACATTTCTGTCTCTTTGTTAAAAAATTAAATTTATCAGAAACTCCTATAATCTCACAGATTATTCATTTCATCCTAGTTCGTAAACCCTTAGGTATCTGAAAGGGGTTTTGAAGCAGTTGCTATATCAATTCCTTTTTATCTAATGATAGCTGACCCATTATATGCTTCCCAGCATAATTCAAAGCAGGTCCATAGCAATAATGATAGTTTAAGGATGTACTAAAAAGTAATGATTCGTGTCTTCTATTGTGTCATCGTGTGAATAGTCAAAGTTCAATGGACCACTAACTGTTCTTTCTCCCTAGCTATGATCTCTTGTTAATGTAGGGAAAAAAAAAAAAAAAAAAAAAAAAAAAAAAAAAAAAAAACCTTCTCCAAAGTAGTCTAGTTTAAACCAAGTTAGCAGTTTTTTCTGTGAAACCATCTGCTAGCCAAATTTCCATTTTTATCTCCTGCATATGGCAGATATGTTGAGCTTCCATTCTTTTGTTTTGTAAAAAAGATAGTATTTTTAAAACTAATGGCTAGTATACTCAATACTAAAAGTAGCAGCTTTTACACTTCTTCAGCAAAAAGCATCCTATTATCATATAGTGCAGACTGCTGTTGAATGTATACACTATTTCCTACATTTCTCATTCCTGTTTTTTAAACTACAAACTCCTTAATTTATTCCTTTAAGGAGATACAGGACAAGTATTACAGAAAGTAGTTGAAAGTATCCATATATTCTCAAGGTTTCTCCAGCCTCCATAAGGCACTAGAAAATAACTCAACCTTTATTTATTAAAGGACGCAAATGTATGCATATATATATCTCTGTGTGTATACATATATATGTATAGTCGATGTTGCTTTTATTCATTTATTTATTTTTAACATAATTCCATACCAGCTACCTCTCAGTGTCATCTTTAATTCACTGTGCTAATGACACACTTTTGGGAAGCACACTTAGAAACAAACACTGTGGTTGACACAGAGTGGTTTATTTGTCCCCCTGCACTTCATCTGAACAGCAGCTCTTTCTTGATATGAAAATGTGTATGGCTAAGCACAGAGCATTGCCTCTAACGATAAGCCAAGAAGGAATCCTGCTATTCTAATGAATAAAAATAATCAAAGGTATGCAGGTATATTGGAAGTATTTCTAATATTTTCCCTACTGTTTATTTTGCTGCTATTTTATTTTTAATTCCTTGCCCTTCGTTTTTATTAAGAAAGAGTTTTTCATTGTAGTAGTGTTTTACCTTCAGGGAACCAGCAGATCATAGGTTCTTTCAAATGCATTATCAGTCATGGATATGTTTAAATTTATGCAAAACATCCAAATTACTGAATATTTTCTCCACCTGTTTATGACTGAGATGATCCCATAATTCAAAAGTAGAACAAATTGAGTGCAGCAGTCAAAAAGAATAATGGAAACCTCTCAGGCAAGAGAGAGGTTCTGTTCGTCTGTTCTTGTTTTGGGTGTATCTGCGCTTATTTTCTCTCAGCTGCCATATTTTTTCCTAAGAAATTAATTCATTGTCAAGAATATTTCCTAAATAAAACCTAGGGCAAATATTGAGAAAAGTAGATTGCTAATCATTTCTTGGTATTAGAAATAGCAGTAAAACAACCAAGATGTAGGAAAATACATCTATCTGTCTATCAAAACAGCTTTTAGCATCCTTAGTTGAGGAATAAATTACCAGCTAGTACAGATTATTTTACATTATAAAGAATTAATATATTTTAAATAATCATGGTATTTTGAATCAGTTTATTAGTAATAAGCCGTACATTTATCATGATAGTAATTTGTCTTATATGCCAACTAAAATTGTCTGAAGTAGTAGACTTCACCCACTTTTAAAAAACAGAATGTGCTTATAATGAACAAGTATGCCTAATGTCACATTGTCAACTGCAACTGCCCAATTTCAAAATGTAATTAGTAAAAATTAATATTTTTTAATAATTAGTAATAATTACTTTTTTTTTTTCTTCCTAAAAAAGTTAGGAGGTAAAGACATGTACTGGAAATACTTTAGAATCTTAGTTTAAAATACATAAAAAAATATACTTAATATCAAAGATGAAATTTGTGATCAATTACATATGAAGTGCAGCTTGTAGCTCTGACTTAAAGATTTAAATTTTGCAAGATGCAAAGAGTTATATAAATAATAAATCTTTTAATCATAAGTGTAAAGAATTAACAAAGTAAAAAAAAAAATCTCACATTGCTATCTCTGGATTAATCTGAAAAGAATACAGCTTTCATGCATACAATGTAAAGCAGAAATTTCTAAACTGGATTCTGAGGTCCATTCTCTTCTCTGCTGGAGTCAGAAAATTAATAACTGAACAAAATTTCCTAAACAAAGAACTTGCTTCGTGACAGTAATATGTTCTACCCTTATTTTTTAGAAGGATCTGAGTTACTTGCATCCAGTCCAGGTTGGGATCTAGTGATTACAGTTCACAAAGTTAAATATATCAGGAACTTAATAAACCTTTGTATTTATCACGCACCTATTCACGCCTCATGCTAGGGTAAAACCTTTTCTCTGTATATCTTAAAAGCAATAAATAAATACACTTAAGTTCAAAGCACAGGTCCTTTGAGTTACTTCAATGGTAAGGAAAGGCTTTTAGGCAAGCCTGTCTAAGTTTTTGGTTCTCTGGAAACTTTTCTGATGTGTTCTATCTCTCCCTTCTGATCCTAGGAAGATGACCATCCTGTCTTGGATGTCTCAGTTCTGCATCTACGTTATTGTGGATAAAAGTGACCATTACGCCATAGAAAATAAAACACATGCTAAGAGGGGGCCATCTACTAAATATGATCTCGCATCACTATTCTATATTTAGAGGTACATAGGATAAACAATTCTGCTACACATCCAAGGCCATTTTGTAGGCATCCTGCACTCAGCGTGGAGCCGAAGGACTTGTTGACTCACTTGTCCAAAGGTCTTTTACTAATCCTCACAAAGCTGCTACCACCTAAGCAATGAGGCAGGGTTTGTGTTGCATTAAATTATTGATTACTGGGGATGTTAGTATTATTAACTTTTGAGACAGACACAAATCAGGAAAGTTTTATGACAGTAAGGTCTTACTAGACCTTGCTGCCCCATAAATCACTCTTATTCTTATTATCCCATTGGCAGGTGCTTAAGTGACCTTCAAGGACAAAGAGGTTTTCTATGGTTTGTGTGCTGACACCTTGTGATGCTGGTTTGTAGCTAGTGTGGCTACCATGTGAATGGTACAGTTAGGTATATTCCTCCTGGCTTAGGCTCTGAGACAGAAGTGCAATGATTTTTCAGTTGATATAACTTGTTGGTTCAACTCTTATCAAGTTACTGGTTACTGAGGATGCAATCCAAGCTGTCAAGAGTTTGGTCACCATCAGGTCTTTTAAAAGTGTTAATTGGCTGATCCACCAGGAAAACAGCTCTCTACAGAAGAATTTCTAATGGTCAGACAGTGAAAAATTTGACTGAATTTAGCTAGCATTGAACTTGCAACAGCTTTCTTGCATCACAGCTAAGGCTAGAAAATAATGAGAGGCACATGGATATTTCATGTCCTGGAAGGTATTAGTCATTCCTGTGAAAGGGTCTTTGATTAAGCAACAAGCCCAGTTTAAACAGAACAATGTCTAGTTCAGCCTTCTTCTATCTTAAAGAGATGCAACAACTAAAACTCTTTCATATAATGACATCAAGCTATAAAAATTCAGATGCCGGCTCCTAGAGAACGTAGCCAAATACCAGAGCCAGGGTGGAGATGAGCTGTACTGCATGAGAGGTCTCCCTTTGACTGGGTGTGAATGAGGAGACTGTCTGAAAGAGTGTATATATACAAGGAGAAAAAAAAAAAAAAAAAAAAAAAGAGGATGAAAAGCAGTCATGCACCTGGTCCCAAGAAGGGAGCTCTGTGGCTAAAAAGAAATGACTGAGAAGATGACTGAAGGAAACTAAAAACAAAGTCCTGTTCCTCTTCTGCTCAGGGAAAACAGATTTTGTGTGTAGGATGAAAAAGAATCTAATTTTTATAATTCATTCCCTCTCAAAATGGAGACAGTGATGGGAGTTCCCATCTATGGACTAACAGCTCAAAAGAGAATGAATAATGGAATACACAGAACTCTCACTAGTTGGTCTAGGAAATCAGTTCTGTAAAAATATGTGATTCTGAGTTGGTGGAAAAAGGAAATGATTTAGCAGACATTAGCACGCACGCTACTGCTTCATTCTTCTTTCTGAAATATAATTCTGCTGCAGGTGGGAGAATTTCAAGGGTTGTTTTTTATCATACTTAAATGGCATTAGTTTATTGATGAAGTTAGATCCCCTGAGATCAGGCAATCTTTTTTCCTCCAGCACTAGCATCTTAGCTATCAACTATCTTGGCTATTTGTGGTGCTTTTACTCGGGTGGGCAGCCGAGCTCCACCACAACTGCTCTCTCACTCCCCCCCCCCCTCCCCCCCTTCAAAGAGGAGCAGGGAGAAAATACGATGAAAGGGGCTCAAGGGCCGAGATAAAGATCGCACAGTAATTATCGTAATGGGCAAAACAAACTCAGCATAGGGAGATAGTAAGATTTATTGCCTATTACTAACAAGCTAGAGAAGTGAGAAACAAAGGAAAGAAACCAAAACCACCTTCCCCCCCACCCACTCTCTTCCACCTCCTCTCCCCGAGTGGCACAGGGGAACAGGGCAATGGGGGTTATGGTCAGACTATAGCATTTCTTCTCTGCTGCTCCTTCTCGGTCACTCTCGTCCCCTGTGCTGTGGGGTTCCTCCCACGGGATGAAGTCCTTGCCGAACTGATCCAGCGTGGGCTTCCCACAGGCAGCAGCAGCTCTTCAAGAACTGCTCCAGATATGGGTCCATACCATGGGGTCCATCCCTCGGGAGCAAACTGCTCCAACCTGGATCCCCCACGGGCAGCAGTTCCTGCCAGGTCACCTGCTCCTGCATGGTCTCCTCTCCACAGGCTGCAGGTCTAGCCCGGAATCTGCTCTGGCAGGGGTCTTCCACAGGCCGCAGTCTCCATCAGTGCAGGTCCACCTGCTCCACCGTGGTCTCCTCCACGGGCTGCAGCGTGGAACCCTGCTCCACCGTGGCACTCCATGGGCTGCAGGGGGACAGCCTGCTTCACCATGGTCCTCACCACAGGCCGCAGGGGACTTCTGCTCCGGCGCCTGGAGCACCTCTCCCCCTCCTTCTTCGCTGACCTTGGTGCCTGCAAGGCTGTTCCTCACTCCTCTCACTCTCCCAGCTGCTGTGTGTGGTGCAGTGTTGTTGTTTTTTTTCCTGTTGTTGTTTTTTGTTTTGTTTTGTTTTGTTTTGTTTGTTTTTTTTTCCCTGTGTTAAATATGCTCTCACAGAGGTGCACAACAGCATCACTTATTGGCTCAGCTCTGGTCAGCAGTGGGGCCCTTACCAAACATGGGACAGCTTCTAGATCCTTCTCACAGAAGCCACCCCTATGGCCCCCTGCTACCAAAACCTTGCCACATAAACCCACTACACTATTATTCTCAGATACTGCTTGCATATTCAAAGGGAATCAGAAGCTAATCTTTCTCTATGCCAGTACAAATGGAAGATGAGGCTGTTTTTAGACAGGATACTTAAAAATAAATCTGCATTCATGCCATGTTCTAAATGTTGTCAAGTTACATCTATGTTAGTAAAGTAACAATGTCCAGGTTCATTTTCCAGTCCTAAACTGTCTCCAAGACAGTACGATTCATTATTATCTTACTCTATTGGGAATATTCCCTTGTCTGTGCTACCACCTGAACTATTCCCAGGAACTGTTTTGCAGAGGAATTATTTAGTATGGTTGAAAACCAGGTCAAGAACAATTTTATCAACTTTGTATTGTGGACATGCAAGTTCCAGTGCCTGGACCAAGAAGGCAAGCAGGGAGAGCAGGAAACTGAGATGGCTGAGCAAGGACCTGCTGGTCAAATTGAGGCACAAGAGGGAAATGCAGAGGCAGTAGAAGCTGGGGCATGTGGCCTGGGAATAGGACAAGGATGCTGTCCAGATGTACAGAGAAATGAGCTTGGCAAGGGATGCAAAAATAGCAAGGGAGTGGCCAATTTTCTGGCCACACTGGCCAGAAAAGAAAGGCCAAGGAGAATATACCTCCTCTGATAAACAAGAAGGGATAACTGGTAACAACAGACATGGAGAAGGCTGAGGTACTCAATAACTTCTTTGCCTCAGTCTTCACTACCACTCATACTTCCCATGTCTCTTCTTTCCCTGAACCTGTAGATGAGGGCTGGGGGAGCAAAGACCCTCCTACTGTAAGCGAAGAGCAAGTTCAAGACCACCTGATGAAACTGAATAAGTACGAATCTATGGGGCCTGATGACATGTATACCAGGAACTGGCTGCATGAAGGAACTGGCTGATGGAGTTGCCAAGCCTCTCTACATCATATTTGAAATGTCCTGGTAGTCAGGTGAAGTTCCTGGTGACAGGAAATAGGGAAACATCACTCTCATTTTCAGAAAGGGTAGAAAGGAGGACCTGGGGAACTACTGACCAATGAGCTTCACCTCTGTGACTGGGAGGATCAAGGAACAGGCCCCCTGGAAGCAATGTCAAGTCTCATGTAAGACAGGGAGGTGATCTGAGACAGCCATCATGGCTTCACCAAGGACAACACCTGCCTGACCAATCTGGAGGCCTGTATTTGGTTTATGTAGCAAGGGTTTGGTAGCAGGGGGCTGCAAGTGTGGCCTCTGTTAAAAGAGTCCAGAAGCTGCCCCATGTTAGATAAGAGCCAGTTTCAGATGGCTCTAAAGGGACCCACCGCTGGCCAGGACAATAAGCAATGTTGTTTGCACCTCTGTGAGAGGAGACAAGGAAGGGAAAAAACTGTTGTGCAAAAGCAGCTGGGAGAGCAAGTAGTGAGAAGCAGAACTGCAGACCCCAAGGTCAGTGCAGAAGGAGGGCAGGAGGTACACCAGGCATGTAAAGGAAGTTCCCCTGCAGCCTGTGGAGAGGCCCCTGGTGTAGTAGGCTGTCCCCCTGCAGCCCATGTCCCCCTGCAGCCCTGGTTGCACATGGAGCAGATCTCCACGCTGCAGCCCGTGAAGGAGCCCCCAGTGGAGCAGGTGGATGTGGCCTGGAGGAGGCTGAGGCTCATGGAGAGCCCCTGCAGGAGCAGGCCTCTGGCTGGAGCTGCAGCCTGTGGAGAGGAGCCCACGCAGGAGCAGGGGGTCTGGGAAGAGCTGCCGCCTGCGGGGGACCCATGCTGGAGCAGTTTGCTCCTGGGGGATGGACCCCATGGTACGGAGCCATGTGGGAGCAGTTCTTGAAGAGCTGCTGCCTGTGGAAAACCCAGACAGGATCAGTTCAGGAAGGACGGCATCCCATGGGAGGGACCCCATGTGGAGCAGGGGCAGAGAGTGACCGTGAAGGAGCAGTGGAGATGAAGCATTAGGGACTGACTACTGCCCTCATTCCCCCATTCCCCTGCACTGCTCAAGGGGAGGTGGTGGAAGTAGGGGGGGGGGGCCCCAAGGTGTTTTTTTGTTTGTTTGTTTGTTTGTTTGTTTTTAATTTCTCACTTCTCTAGCTTGTTAGTAATAGGTAATAAATTGCATTAATCTTCCTATGTTGAGTCTGCTTTGTCTGCAATGATAATAGTTGAGTGATCTCTTTGTCCTTACCTCAACCCTTAGAGCCCTTTTCATCATATATTCTCCCCCTTTCCCACTGAGGAGGGGGAGTGAGAGAGCAGTTGAAATCCTGTGGGCTCTAATTTTTTGCTGTCCACCTACCTAAAATATAGCTCCCTTGGGTTCCTTACTTTTTTTTTTTTTTTTTTTTTAAATCCTTTGTTCAATTCTATAAATAATTATTCATAAAATAACAAGAAAGATAGAGGTTTTATTTTCTTATTTAGTCCAGGTACTGTAAGCCTGCCACTTGCACCCATGCAAGCACACTTGTTTTTCAGGTTCAGTAGAATGTTGCTTGAGAGAGTGAGGTGAGGTAGAATAACTCAAAATGTGCTAAATATAGTATGTATACCTTCCAGTGACTGGAGCTGTCTGTTTTAGGTTGAAAATGTGACTGTTAACAGAACTTTACCTTTGTTGTCTTTTGGAAATTAAGATATAGAGCAATCTTAATGAAGAATCAGGAAAAAAGAAAAAAAAAAAAAAAAGGGAAAGAAAAAAAAAAGTATAATACTAAAATTAAGCTATTTTTTCTTTGCTGGTCTTCCTTCCTTCCTTCCTTCCTTCCTTCCTTCCTTCCTTCCTTCCTTCCTTCCTTCCTTCCTTCCTTC